>NC_056726.1:224122053-224162053 GCF_019279795.1 Protopterus annectens
ATACTGGACAACATTAAGTTGCACCCTAATAATGAGAGATTTCAACTTCCCCACCATCAACTGGGAAAACTCATGCACTAACTCACTCATTTGCTCAATGATGTCCTTCAAGGATGCATCTGCAGTCCTTACAAATGGGTTGTCCTGTTGTCAGGCAGCCCTTCGGTCGGCCGGATTCCAAAGTCTGGGTCTGGCCTCGGCTGGTGTCGCACTTCACCCGACGTCATAGCTGCAGTTCTTCGGGTATAAAGGCATCAGCCGACGCCATTTTCCTCAGTCTTTCTTGCGCGTGGCCCAAGCAGAAGCTGTTCGCAAGTGCCGGTCGGTCAGATCCAGAGATTACTACTACCGAATACAACTTCGAAGACTTCTAAAAGCTACCCCGTTGGGGACACTTTCTTGCCTCAGCCGATGTCAGAAAAAGTAAATAACTGTTTAACTTGTGGGAAACAAATACCTCATAAAGATTTCCACTCTTACTGTTTGCCTTGTTTAGGCCCAGACCACGATGTAGCAGCTTGTTTAGCCTGTGCTTCCTTCAACCGACGAACGCTTAGGCGTCGGTCGGAGTTTGCTGAACAGTTTTTCGGCTCAGATTTTGCGTACATTATGCCGTCGGATCCTCCGACTACCCAAATGGTTAAAAAACGCAAAGAAAAGGACCGACACTCGCGGTCCGCGGTTTCGGCCGAAACCACGGTTAAGCAAACCGCGAGTGTCTCGGTTTCGGCCGAAACCGAGCAAACGGTTCAATCTTCAGCCGAATCCTTGACTACTACCGAGGCCCCTTCTACCCTTGTTGAATCGGCCTCTGAAGTTTTACCTAATACTGTGGTTTCACAAGAATTATCGGACACCATCCCTTTGGATGTTTCTACCCCAGCACGTGGTGCTGCTAGGCCTCCTGCAGCCATGTCTATAAAGGCCTTTGCCAGGGCTAAAGCAGCCAAAACTTCTAAGTCTGTGCCTGTTAAGCCCCCCTCTCACAGGCCCAGTTCCAGTTCCCAAATGCTTACTCTGGCAGAGGATCTCATCTCTTTAATAAGGGGATCCCAATCTCACCCAGACAGGGCCTCTCAACCTCCAGAAAAGAGACCTAGAGCAGAGCCCCCTGAGCCAGTGTCCTCAGATGACTCTTCTGATGATACAGACAATACAGACCATCCAGAGGCTCCTTTTTCTACTTATGAAGATTCCGATGCTGAAGAATCGATTCCTTCTGCCTCTCCACCAGAGGAATTTTCATTTGGGAAACTTTACATGCCATGAGAGAGCAATTCCAATGGCAGGGACAAGATTTCTCAGATTCAAGAAAAAGGCTTAGGACCTGTTTACACTTACCGCAACATAGGCCTTTAGCTATACCTCCAGTTCTTCCTGTTGTGGATGATGCATTTAATGATGCTTGCACTGCTCCTGATACTTTACCTCCAGCCCCTGCTAAGCCCGATAGGTTCTACAGGGTCCCGGACACTCATCACCATTTATACAAGGCTCCTTTTGCAGATCCTGAGACTATCTCCCAGGGGCCTAAGGCAGTAGCTTCGACCTCAGCGAAAAACCCTCTCCCTTCTGAAAGGGAATCCAGGTCCTTAGAGAGATGGGGTAAAAAAGTATACACCTCTGCTACTCTCTCAGCTAGAGCATTGAACTGTCAGTTTCATATGATCCAATACCAAGAGTTTATGCTTGATCAGTTAACTAAGAAACTGTCCTCTGATGATTCTTTAGATAAGAAATATGTTCTAGAAATGGTGAATAACATTCAGCAGGTTAGTAACCATTCCTTAAAATGTGGCTATGATGCACTGGAGGCTTCATTTAGATCAGCCATGACTGGCACAGTTATACGAAGGCATGCATGGTTGAAAGAACAGGTCTTGCCGGATCATGTTAAAGCAAAGCTATTAGATGCTCCTATGGATAAGGTCAGTTTATTTGGTTCTCCTGCCCAACAGGTACTGAAGAAGATGGAAGAGAAGGCAAAATCTGTGCAAACAGTGAAAGATTTCTTACAGGTTCAGCCTCCAAGGTTTAGCAGGAACTGGCCTTCCAAAAATTGGTCCTTTCCAGACTCCTCTAAAACTCAGAGAGGCAGGAATAGGCGTTCAAGAGGCAGAAATCAATCCAGAGGAGGTGCCTACAGGGGACGCCAGTGGCAAGGCAACAACCAGCGAGGCACAGACACAACCACTACCACTGCAACAGGACAATCACAGTGACTTGGCTCTGACACCGCCTACCAGGGAACAAATAGCAGCACCCTTAGGTGGAAAGTTAGCCTTATTTTCAAAAAAACTGGCACTATATCACAAGAGACAAGTGGATTTTGCAAACTATAGACCAAGGCTACAGGTTTCATGTCCACACTTTACCAGGAAAAAAGAGGAATGCCAAACCTACCACCAAATCAAAAGACAGAAGCTCTAAAACAAATAGCTCAATTAGCAAAGATGAGAGCTGTGGAAAGGGTACCACCTATAGAACAAGGCAAGGGATTTTACTCCAGACTCTTCCTGGTACCAAGAAAAGAGAAAAATTGGAGGCCTATTCTCGACCTGTCCGCTTTAAACACATTCATCATTGTTCCAAAATTCAAAATGCTGACCCTACAGCAACTTCTTCCCATGCTGGGCAAGGAGTACTGGCTGGTAACTCTAGATCTCAAGGAGGCATACCTGCACGTCCCCATACGACCAAATTGCAGAAGATACCTCAGATTTCTTGCAGGATCAGAGCATTATCAATTCTCAGCATTGCCCTTTGGCTTATCTACTGCGCCCAGAGTGTTCACGAAATGCCTGGCATCAGTAATCGCTCACTGCAGGCTTCAGGGAATCCAAATTTATCCATACCTGGACGACTGCCTGATACAAGCGGACAACAAAACAAGCTGACACAAGACTTACAAAGAGTCATTTGCTTACTACAAGCCCTGGGATACACAGTCAATATAAAAAAGTCAAGACTGATACCATCCCAGACAATAACCTTTTGGGTGCAGAATTGGACACAGTACAACAGATGGCATTCCTAACTGCAGAAAAACAAGAACAACTTCCTCTCTACTTCTTGGCATTAACAAAGCAGAACAAACTAACAGCAAGGAAAGTACTGCAGGCCTTGGGCTTCATGGCATCCTGCATAATCCTGGTCCCCATGCCAGACTGCATATGAGAAAGCTACAGTGGTACCTAAAGAATTTATGGTCTCAACACAGGCACAGCTTAGAAACCGAAATACCACTAATCCCATGCCTGAAACAAGAGTTCCTATGGTGGGCTCAGGCATGCCAGTCAAACCCAGGTTTGCCCTTCCACAGCATTCAACCAAGCCAAACCATCACAACGGACGCCTCAGACCTCGGTTGGGGGGCCCACATGCTGGACAAGTGCATACAAGGCTTATGGACCCCAGATCAGCTGCACCTGCACATAAATCAAAAAGAAATGCTGGCAGTAAAACTAGCAATCCAGAATTTCAGACCATTCCTCCAAGAAGGCCAGTTGATGATAAGGACAGACAACACCACAGTCATGTGGTACATCATCAAACAGGGAGGCACTCATTCATACCCTCTATGCCGAATGGCTCTAGACCTATGGAATATGGCTCTGAGTTACAACATTCAGTTGCAAGCAATTTTTGTACCGGGAAAAGAAAACATCGTAGCAGACATGTTAAGCAGAACTACCTCGGATGCTCACGAATGGATGCTACACCCGGACATCTTCAAGGCCATCACAAAGAAATGGGGACTGCCAC
This sequence comes from Protopterus annectens, assembly GCF_019279795.1. Lineage (NCBI taxonomy): Eukaryota > Metazoa > Chordata > Ceratodontiformes > Protopteridae > Protopterus > Protopterus annectens. The sequence goes on from NC_056726.1 coordinate 224,125,819, forward strand.
AAATAGACCTATTCGCATCCCCACTCAATCACCAGCTCAAGAAGTTCTGCACAAGGACATACCACCCACTTGCTTGGAAGGTGGACTCTCTATCCTTCAGTTGGAAAGGCCTGACAGCATATGCATTTCCACCTCTTCCTTTGATGCACAAGGTACTATTGAAAATCAAAGAGGAACGTCCAAGGATAATTCTGATAGCTCCAGATTGGCCAAGACAACATTGGTACCCATTACTGAGGAGCATGTCTCGGGGGGAAAATGTGGACACTATCCCTGATTCCTTTGATGCTAACTCAGAGCAACTACAACATCCTGCATCCAAACCTGAAAACTCTGCAACTGACTGCCTGGAACATTACATAAGAGCAACTAACCCAGATTTATCCCAAAGGGTTAAAGACATTATCCTTGAGGCCCGCAGACCTTCAACAAGAAGGAACTATGCAGGAAAATGGAAAAGGTTTCTCATTTGGAGTACTGAAAGGGGGAAAGATGTGTCAAAGGTAGACATTGCCAACATCCTGGAGTATTTGGCAGAGCTTTTCCATACAGGCCTGTCCTATTCCTCCAAGATACATGCATCAGCTATTTCTGCAGAATACAGCTTTGATCCCCCTGTCTTTTCGCTTCCTCTACTCAGGCAGTTTCTGAGAGGAATTAAGAATGTAAAACCTCCTAGGAAACCACCATTACCAGCATGGGACTTGAACTTTGTGCTAGAAAAATTGACACTCCCCCCTTTCGAACCAGCAGCAACAGCAGATCTTCAACACCTATCCTGGAAAACTGCTTTCCTGCTGGCAATCACTTCAGCAAGAAGGGTTTCGGAACTACAGGCTTTAATGGCAGTACAACCCTTCCTAATCTTCCATCAAGATAGAGTGTCCATGAGAACTAATCCTTCATTTATGCCTAAGGTGGTATCCAGAGTGTCTTTAAACCAGGCAATCCACCTACCTACCTTCTTTCCCAATCCACAGAACAAGGGGGAAAGACTGCTACATACCTTGGATGTACATAGACAGTTACGCTACTACCTGGACAGAACCAAGGGCAATAGAAAAACTGACCAGCTTCTGGTAGCATATGCAACAGGAAGGGAAGGAAAAGCAATTTCCAAACGGACAATCTCCAAGTGGATAGGAAATTGCATTAGATTCTGTTACTCCTACCATGGAAAACAAATTCCACAGAACATAAGGCCTCATTCTACAAGGGCTACAGCCACTACCACAGCTTTCTTACGAGGAGTGGCTACCAAGGACATTATAGAGGCTGCTACTTGGACCTCCGTGCATACATTTGCCAAGCATTATAACTTACCTTTATACTCTAGATCCCGAGCAGGGTTTGCCACTGCTGTTTTGCAAGGGATCCTAACTACACCATAATTTCTTCTTCCTCCTGGTTTGGCTATGGTATTCTACCCATTTGTAAGGACTGCAGATGCATCCTTGAAGGACATAGTACAGTTTTGTACCTACCATAAATGTAGATGTCCGAACAGGATAGCATCTGCAGTCAGGATTACCCACCCTCCTTCCCCTCTGTGGTATTCCTAGGGTATTTGCCCACCTAATAGCTAGCTGGGGGGGATCTCTTATGGTGTATTTGTTTGTATTTGTTTGTATATATGTATATACATGCTTATTTTGTGTGTTTGCCTTCTACTTTTTGGAAACATTGGCATTTATCCAAAAATTTAGCTATCCAAGAGGGCAACTGGCATCTGGGGCAAGAAACACTGAGGAAAATGGCGTCGGCTGATGCCTTTATACCCGAAGAACTGCAGCTATGACGTCGGGTGAAGTGCGACACCAGCCGAGGCCAGACCCAGACTTTGGAATCCGGCCGACCGAAGGGCTGCCTGACGACAGGACAACCCATTTGTAAGGACTGCAGATGCTATCCTGTTCGGACATCTACATTTGTGGTAGGTACAAAACTGTACTTTTTCTGTAAATCATAATTTCCAACGTCCTGGATCAGCTTGTCCATACCCCCAGCAGGGGCAGCAATATCCTGGACTTTGATCATTACCAATATGGGTAACCGATGCTCCATGCCAGTGGTCAACTCCTCGCTGGACACATCCGACCACAAGCTAATCACCCTAGACATCCATATCCCGCCCCCTCCCCCCATTAAGGAAACTACCATAAAAAACTCCAAAGCCAACATCACGCTTCTTAAGACAGAAGTGGTAAACTTCACGACACCCATACAGACGGGAAATAAAGGTACGACTTCTGAATCTTGTACAAATGCCCTGTATAAGCACATACATGAGTGCATGGTTCCTGCCATCCCCAACAGAACCAAGATGCTATCCTCCAAAAAAAAAAGGAAGCCAATCTGGTAGTCCCCTGCCATAAACAAACTCTACAACAGAAGGAAGAAGATGTTGCAAAAAGAGTGTGAAGTCCCATGATTGCAGGAACTTCCTGGTAAGCCTCAGCAAGAAGCTGAGATCCCTCATAAAATCCTCCAAAGGTAGTTACGAAAAAAAATTGCTGCTGATTCTAAAGACAACCACAAAGCATTCTAGAGCTATGTCAAGAATCTCAGTGGCAACACTCGGGTCTGCTTTGAGCTACAGCACAATGGCACTAGATATACAGAACCAACTGATATCGCCAACATCCTGGGAGATAGATTCAGTGCAAACTTTACCTCCCTCACCTCCCAAAGGGCCCATCCGTATACCAGAAGAATGCAAAGCCCCTGTAATCACGGACGCACACAAGTAAAGACTAGACTTTTCAAAGCCAAGAACACAGCATCCATGGGACCAGACAGCATCCCAGGCCGCATTCTACATGAACTACAGAATGAACTGGCACCTCACTAAGTATCATGTTCAGTCATAGCCTCACTTCAGGCTTTGTGCCTGCTGAATGACGCACAGCAACGGTTATCCCACTCCACAAAGGAGGTGCCACCACAGACCCTGGGAAATACCACCCATTAGCCTGACGAGCCTGGTCTGCAAGGCCATAGAATGTATCATCTTGGAGCTTATAAACAAAGACAAAGGTAACTTCCAAACTCTGGACCCCACTCAGTTTGGGTTTTGTAAAAGGTAGGTCATGTCTCCTAAAACTGATTGACTTCTTTGAAGCAATCACCAGAGCTGTGGACGAGGGTAAGTTGGTGCACACAGCCTATCTTGACCTTGCCAAGGCTTTTGACACCATCCTCTACTCTGGAATTATAGGTACTCATTAGACTGGGCATAAATCCCTGTATCACTAGATGGGTGGTCGTCTGGCTCACTGACAAGAACCCACACGGTGAAAGTAGCCGACTCCAAATCTGACTTCAGACCAGTGACAAGTGGAGTACCACAGGATTCAGTCCTGGGTCCCTCTCCTGTTTGGTATCTACTTCTCAGAAGTCCAGGCTAATACAGCAGGTCTCTGGCTAATGACGTTCGCAAACGACTGCAAACTAGGAGCCATAATTGAATCGCCTAATGATGTGGACATTCTACAAAAGGGCCTCACTGAGACAGATGCTTGGTGTCAAAATCATGGCCTCAGGCTCAATGCTAAGAAGTGCAATGTCATCCCCTTTGGAAAAAAACAGTGTACCCATGAACTACCACATAGGCAGTAGCCCACTAAACACAGAAAGTGTAGTAAGAGATCTGGGGACGCAGGTGGACAGTAGCCTCTCCTGTGATAATCGCATCGCCACAGTAGTCAGGAAATCCTTCTACATGGCACACCTCATCACAAAGAGGTTCTCCTCCAGAAAAAAAGAGGTCATCTTTCCTCTCTACTCATCCCTCATCAGACCCATTATAGAGTACAATGCTCTGTTTGGCATGTACCTCGAAAGGCACCTATGACAACTGGAAAGGCCACAGAAATGCCTCACTAAGGGGATTACTGGCCTCGGACATATGCAGACAGTCTCAAAAAATTCCAGCTCTACTCCATTGCATATCGCCTATTCAGAGACGACCTCTGCCTAACATACAAGCCATGTCAAACCCAGATCTGCTGGACATGCTACACTTAAAGAAATCCTAGTCTCTCCAAGCCACATGCTCCAGGGACCTAAACCTTGTCACCACAGTAAACAGAACTTTTTGGAGCGATAGATTCCTGTCCCAGAGACTTCCCATACTCTGGAACAAACTACCCATTCATGTCAAACAAAGCTCCTCATTGGCCCTCTTTAAGAAAAATCTTGAAAATTGGATGGGAAATAGGAAATTCACACCAGAGATCACTTCTGTGGCTCTGCTCCACAGGGGCACAGGAAAATCAATTCTTGGGTGGCGAAAACCAGGGAACTTCTTTGGCTAGGCTTATATAGGCCCTAGGACCGATAGCCTAGTACCTACCTATGAACCAGGACTTCAACACACTCTTAATAGAGCAGTGGTAGATAATTTATGTAAGCTGCTACACAATCTGTAAAGATTTTTTTAGGTAATTTTTTGAGAAAATAATTTAATGTACTAAAAATATACTAAATAGAAATTGTGTATAATGTACTTAAAATATACTAAATAAAAATTATGTGTATAATGTGCTTAAATATGTTTAGTTACTTTAACCTCAATTCTGCTTTGATTAGATTTATTGCATCACACCAGATATTTAAATGGCAAATTCAAAACACACATGTTTTCGTGCCGCTGTTACCATGTTGTATTGGTATAATTCCCCCATTTACCGTACTGGTGGATGCTCATGCACACTCTCACACCTGCACACTTTTATACATTATTAGTTTACTTCAACTGTTTTCTGTATTTTTTTATGTTTTTTTCTACTAGTTTGCATTTCATAAACATGTTTTGGGGCTGTAAACTTGAAAATTGTAATGACAATTTGTTTTTGCATAGCACTGACATTTTTTGAGCTGTTACTTAGTTTTTTTATGTACACTGATACACATGGATGGATATTTACTCTGCTATTACTAGACAGATTATTAGGTAGCTGAAAACTATTTTAGTTGTCTTTTTATGTGTATGTTATGCCTTTCCTAATACCCAATTTTGGAATGTGGGTTGCGAGAAGATAGGTGGTGTTTTTCTTAACTAGGATTTAGTTTGATCTAATCAGTAGTAGAGTGTGGGGGTGGGTACTTGTTCTAAAATGCACTTTTACTCCTCTGTTTATAATGTTTGTCATGAAAAGGCTGGTTTAAAATTAAATGTGTATATTTTCCTCACCTATTTTTGAGTATATAAAAGCTGTTGTGTTTAACATTGTTAAAATATTTCTGATTTTTTTATCACAGACAAGCGATCCTTATTAACAAACAGTGGCTTGTTGCTTTGGAACACTATTTGGGTTTTAATGTGTTTTGGAAATTATTGTGACTGAGCGTGTCAATGATGTTTTAAGACAGTTAGTTTCTCTGTTTTATATATTTATTTATAATCGTAAATGCTGCATGAATTTGTAGATAGATCATATGGATTGGTATTGTCCTTGGGATTCAGTAATGCCAACACTAAATGTACACCGTTCCGAGTGAACAGATAACAGACTTAACTCACACCTTCCTTCTAATTTTAGTTTTCCTGCTGATATTCTTGCAGCTTTAGATATTGGCAGGTGTTCATAAAGGTTACCACAAAGTGCAGACTACATGTACACTTAGTTTAATCTTTCTTAGTGACTAGAAAGCACAAAAATTCTGATAATGTTCTTAAATGCATATTGTGTACACTTAGTGTAGGCTTTATTGAATCTGGCCCTATATCTTTTGTAACTGTGTGTATGGCACAGTTTATTAGATTCAGTGGCTTGACCAATTCAGTCCAATCCCAGCTTGTTCTGGTAACCAAGCACTTGTACAGGTGTTTAAGTTAGTTGATTACACATTTCTCCAAACTTTGGCATCACCACTGCCTATGAATGCAGGATGACACTGGCCCGGTTGGGAGAACATATTTTTCATTTATCTGAAAGATTAAAATGTGCACAGAATTGCAAATGTTTTTATACATGTGTGCTTCCAGCAGCTTGCTTTTTCACTGGGCAAAACTATTACTGCTTTTTACTTTCCTTTAATGAAGCTGAACATTTCTCAGGACACAACATATGTGCAAGGTGTGTGTGTCTGTGTCTGTGTCTGTGTCTGTGTCTGTGTCTGTGTCTGTGTCTGTGTGTGTGTCTGTGTGTGTGTCTGTGTGTGTCTGTCCATGACGAGCCTGTAGAGTTTAAAGCACTTAAATGACTTGAGAATGCACAGGGGAGTAGAGCACAATCCTAGGAAAGTGGAGGACTGGGCTTTCACATAATAGTAGCTCTGTGATCACTTGCAGGTATGGAATATGCTTTCTGTGGAATAAGCAATTTTCATGTGCTGTCCAATGCCTTGTTTCACACTTCTGTCTAGCTCCTGCTCCCCCTGTGATGTTGCATAACATCTTTTTCTTTTGGTTTCTGCTATTGTTGCCTTACTCGCTGTTTGTGAAATTCTCCCCTGCATATCAATTTCTTATTATCTGAACCTTTAATCACTTGCTTTGAAAACGTAGTAACAATGTAAAGTGCATAACTTGCTGTAAAATAACTTTGTGGAGTGTGTTAAGAAGTGTTACTGTGGAGCATCCAGTTTGTTCTGATTTGAGATAGCTGCTGAGTAGAGTGTCCTAGTGAAAGTGCAGCACTTAAGATGCAGTGAACACTGACTGTTCAGCAAGTTTACTTTCTGAAGTAGTTCACAGATCATTGGCATGGACAACACCATCACAGCACTGTAAAAGGTCTTGGTTATACTTAATCCTCCTTGGAACCTATTTTATTAGTGGAAACTGTTTAAGATCATCATTGTACCAACTTTTATTGTGTCCTTACAGAGACTAGAAGCACTATGAATTTGACTGTAGTGCAGGAAGCACCACGATTACGCTCTGTAATTTGGGAAAAGGCAGGCTTGTTAAGCACCATTATGATGTAAGAAAAAATTGTTTAACAAGCTGCAGTGGCAGGAGCTGTAAAAAAAAAAAAAAATTCAAGCACTTTATTCAGAAGAGCTGAAAAACACAGTTTTAAGTGATTGAATGTTTTAACTTATCCCTGCTTCTTGGCACTGTTCTGCGGTGACTATTTCCTGGAAGTCAGCAGTTAAGTGTGTTATGGCTTTCAAAGCAGTAAAACACTTGGTGGGCCTACACTTTTTCTCTGATTTTAATTTGTAGAGTTGATACCGTGTACTGCAGTAATCTCGACTGGTCTTTCTTCCTGATTGTAACAGTGCTTATGTGTTCTCAACTTAGCTGCCAAATGTCATGACATTCTTTTCTTGGACGTCACAGCAAACTGGTTAAGATCAGAGACCTGATCATAATATTGTCTATATTTTTTTAGTGTAAATCAATAAATAATACTACTACTACATGAGATAGGAGGAGACTCCTGAATTGTAATCATTTTATAACACTACACCACTACAGTGAAGCAACAACCAATTGCAGTTAGTTTGTGCTTTGTACCCTAAAACTGGTTAGTTGCACATTTTATTTACAACTGTAGTGATTTGTAATTTCAAAAACTAAGCGTAAAACAATGTATTCAATAGTAGTAAGGAACACAAGTGTTTCAGACTGGCGTGATGCCACCAGTATGTAGAACACAGTGGCAGGTGCTAAGCTACCTTATACAGTGTGCTCTGACTTGAGAAAGATGAGTAGTATGTCTGGATAAAATATGATCTGTGAACTAACAGAATAATAACATAAAGATGAAAGAAAACATGTTCAATCAAATGTGAAAGCTGTATATACTGTGCACTGTCTGTAACAAAGTGATGTAGTTCTGAATGTAGCAGTTTCCTACTGCCTTTGGACATGCATTACCTTTTTCTGCTACATTTTCATGGGTACAAACTTGCTTCATAAATGCTGGAACAGGAATATCCTGTATATGGTGTGACTGTACATCCAGATTTTTTCACAATATGCTTCTTGTCCTGAAACAACATGCTTAATGATGAGCAATACAGAAAAGATTTCATAGTGACTGCAATGTGATTTGAAAATGACTGTGAGAGAGTTGTTTTATTTTTATTCCCATAAATTTATTTTGTGAGTCATTCTTACATTCACAAAATCATGTACTAAAGTTCAGCTTTTTCGTACATATGTGAATTAATTTACTAGATCATCTGAAGGTAATAGATACATACTTTAACATTGCTATGGTAAAGCAATTGTAATTGTGCTTCAAACAAGGTAAACACTGGAACACATTAAATTGATATATTTTGTATTTTCAATCAGTGCTCTGAATCATTTGAAACATATTTTAGTCAGCTGTGAATGTGTAAATCCAAATAACTTTTTTTTCTTTAGTTTATAATCATTTATTTGCCACCCGCATTCTAAATGTTAACCCCTGCAACTTGTGATCGGGTCTCTGATCTTAACCAGCTTGCTTTGATGTCCGAAAAAATGTAGGAGCACAAAGTATTTTCTAGCATTGAATGTGGCAGAGAAAAAACAAACTTGAAGCAGAAGGGGTTAGCCAGAATTTCTGATTTTATAGTGACATAAATAGCCAAATGAGCTGAAATAAAGGATGGGTGATAATTTAAAATTGCAATTTCTGTGAAAGAGAATGGGGAAGAGCTTAAGGACTTGGCTGGGTGGCCAGATAGAAATTTAAAACCATATTGTCTGGGAAGGATAAAGAAACATAGAAGTGGATGATAAATTTGTAGCTGTGCAGTCTACCAGGGTGTGAAGGATGTAGGACACATGCTTATAGTTGTGCATCTTGTCTCCTTTCTTAATTGTTTTACATTATGATAGACTGAATTGCCTGAAAAGTGTGTTTCCAATTGGGTGGAGGCACGATGTTGTTCTTGTTTCACTGTTGCAGTCATCACTTGTGAGTTATCCCTGCTGGGTAGCGTTTAGTCAGCCGAGTACCAGAGTCAAGCTTTTCCCCTGCGCCGGCTGCTGTCGCCTCTGGACTGACTTCAGGTCATCAGTGGTATAAAGGACAGCAGCGGGCACCATTCCATCAGTCTTTCTTGCCATGGAGCCCAAAGCAAAAGCAGTTTGCGTGTGTGCCGGTCAGTTGTTGCCAGAGTGGAAGTTGAATCAGAAAATGAATAAAGCTAAGTACCCTGTTGGGGACCTTTTTCTTGCACCAACTGAAGTCCAAAAAAGTGAGTAATTGTCTCAGCTGTGGAAAACAAATACCACACAGAGACTTCATACTTTGTGCATTACTTGTCTAGGCCCAGACCACGACGTCCCCCATTGTCATTTCTGTGCACCTTTCAATTCTAGGACTATTCGCCGTAGAGCTGGTTTTGTAACCAGGCATTTCTGTAGTAGTTCCTCGCACTACAAAATGGCATCCTTCAGTCAGCAGTCTGTGGATATTCCCAAAAAACAAAAAGATAAAGAATGGGACAGACCAAACTTAAGCTTTCAGACAACCAGTCCCAGAAGCAAGTCGTCAGTTCTCAGGAATTCAGTGAGGCGCATTTGTAGCCCCTGATGCCCGACTCATTTCCTTCACAGGCCTCTACTGAGACCCTTCTGGATGCTGCCGGGGAATGCTTCATCATCAGATCCCTCGGTTGTCTCCGCTTTGGTTGGGTCTGGAACTGCTATGCAGGCACCGGCTTCTGAGGAGGTTCTTCTCAACTGATTCAAGGCAAAAACCGATGTCTTCACCTCCGACTACTGTATCCAAACGACAAATGGATTTACGAAGGTCTGAAAGCAAGACCACCCCAAAGAAAATAGTCTCTAGTAGCCATCTTACTCCGCCTCGGATACAGTTACTTAAAATGGCAGAGGACCTCATCACTTTCATCAGGAGTAGCCATGCCACTCCTTCTAAAAGAAAGAGGGGTACTTCCCCTGAAGTTCACACAGAGACAGATTCTGAACTTTCAGACTACCTCGATTCGGATGAGGAACAACAACCTCTCACCTCCTTTGAGGATTCTGATGCAGGGAAATCTACTCCTTCTGCCTCCGCCCTGAGGAGCTTTCATTTGGGGGAACCCTGCACACTATCAGAGAGCATTACCACTGTGAAGCCCAAGATTACCGTCAGTCTAAGAAAAGACTGAGGGTTTCTAGAGCTTCCTCAGCACAGACCCTTGGCCATACCTTCTATTCTGGACGTTTTGGATGATGTTTTAGTTGAATCTAGCGTCACCCCTGATGCCCTACCCCCGGCTCCTAGAAAACCTGACCGGTATTACCGGGTACCTAATTCACATAAGTACTTGTTTAAAAAACATGCAGCAGACCCAGAGGTCATCACACAGGGGCCCAAAGGGGCCAAGGCTAGCTCATCAAAAAACCCAAATCCCTCTGACAAGGACTCTAGAGCTCTAGACAGATGGGGTACGAAAGTGTACACCTCCACAATCTTAGCTATTAGAGCTTTTGACTGCCAGTTCCATATGCTTAAATATCAACAGCACACCTTGGAATGTATAAAACGAAAAATTTCATCTTTACGTGACACTAATACTAATACTACCAAAGAGTTGGCAGACCTTCTGCACTCTACTTCTCAAGTAGCTGAACACTCCCTGCAATGAGGATTCGATGCCCTAGAAGCCTCAAATAGGGCTACTGTGTTAGGTTTAGTCATTAGGAGGCATGCATGGCTAAAAGAACAGCCACTGCCTGATTATGTAAAATCAAAACTACTTGATGCCCCCCTGGATAAAGACTGCTTGTTAGGATCAAAAGCAGAGGAGGTCATCAAAAAGATGGAAGATAAAGCTAAATCTATGCAAACAGTAAAAGACTTTCTCCAAGTTCAACCTCCCAAATGCAGCAGAAACTTTCCCAGGCCCCAATAGACAGGTTCAAGGGAGGACTCCCAGGGACAGACCAGTTAGACCATAAAACCAAGGCAAGCAAAGAACTAAGTGGTGGCCCTCCACCACTCCCACAGCAGGGAGTTCTAAGTCCACTCCCTACTCTAAGAACGTGCAATGACTCCCACTTCCCCTCCCATCGTAGGTTAGGAGGAAGGCTATCTCTTTACAAATACAGTTGGATGTCTGTTGCAAAGGACTAATGGCTATTAAAAATCATTTTTCAGGGTTACAAATTTACTTTCTAACTAGTCTGAATTTCAACAGATTACCAAAATATACCTCCAAATCAGTGGGCAGAAGCATTAAAACAGGTACACCTACTCCATGCTCAAAGGGCAGTGGAGCCTGTGCCACAGGAGCAAGCAGGAAAAGGTTTTTACTCCAGACTGTTCCTAGTGCCAAGAAAAGAAGGCATTTGATGACCCATCCTCGACCAGTCCACTCTAAACACCTTCCTAGAGGTCCCAAAATTCAAAATGCTAACTCTTCAAAAACTTTTATCAGTGCTGGGAAAAAGTACATGGCTAGCCACCCTAGACCTAAAGGATGCCTACCTCCATATACCCATAAGGGTGTCTTGCAGAAAATACCTATGCTTCAGGGCAGGTTCACAACACTTTCAGTTCTATGTGCTACCCTTTGGCTTATCTACGGCTCCTAGGTTTTTCACAAAATGCCTGGCTCCAGTGGTTGACTTCTGCAGACAGCAAAACATCCAGATTTACTCTCATCTGGATGACTGCCTAATCCAGGCAGGCAACAGAGAAGTTACTACAGGACCTGTTATTTGTACAAACAACACGAACCCCTGTAGGGTTCACTATCAACAGGAAAAAAATCAAACCTAAACCCCTCCAGGCAGATTACCTTCTTGGGTGCACTCCTGGACACAACCTCCCAAAATGCCTTCCTCTCACCAGAAAAACAGTGCTTTCTTCCAAATTACTTTTCCCAGCTAGCTCTCAGGAAAAAAAAAACCTCACAGCAAGGAAAATTCTGCAAGCACTGGGTTACATGTCAACCTGCATTCTCATGATTCCCCTGGCCAGGCTGAACATGAAACTCCAGTAGTACCTAAAGAACCCTTGGTGCCAACACTCTCAATCTGTGGAGACCACTCTCCCCCTCATTCCATGCATAAGGAATGAGTTTCTTTGGTGGGCAGAGGCATACACTGAGAACAAGGGTCTTCCTTCACCTACCTTCCTGAAGGCCAGACTGTCACCACTGATGCCTCAGACCTAGCTTAGGGCACTCATTTAGACACCTGGTGCACCCAAGGCTCTTGGGACCACAGGCACCTTCACTGGCACATCAACCTAAAGGAAATGATGGCAGATCACAAGGATATCACATCCTTCCAAGACCACCTAAAACCAGGAGTCCTCCTTATAAAAACAGACAATACCACAGTCGTGTGGTACATCAACAAGCAGGGGGGGACACACTCCTACAGTCTCTGCCGACTAGACATGAGCTTCTGGTAGACAGCCTCCTTCATGGGCCTACACCTGATAGCCCAGTACATCCCAGGAGTAAACAATACCCTAGCAGATCATCTAAGCAGAAACTACTTAGACCCCCATGAGTGGAAACTCCAAAAGGGGTCATTCCTCCAAATCACCCAGGCCTGGGGGACACCAGAGGTGGATCTCTTCGTCTCACAGCACAATAATCAGCTGCACAAATTCTGCACCAGAGAGTTCCACCTCCTGGCTTGGAAAAGGGGATGCTGTCTCATTCAAATGGACCAATCTTTTCATTTATGCACCCCCCCCCTGCCCTTACTCCCAAGGGTACTGCTCAAAGTAAGGCAGGAAGGACCAAAAGCCATCCTTATAGCACCAGCTTGGCCCAGGCAACATTGGTACCCCTTGCTGCTCAGCCTAACCAAGGAGCCTTACAGGCCCCTGCCTTTTAACTGCAGACCTCCTGACACAAGCCAGAGGGGAGATTCTGCACCCAAACCTGCACACTGTCAAACTTTCTGTATAGCTCATCCCCCAGGGACTGGGGATAACTCACAGTGGAGCAAGCAGATCCTAGATGTTATTAAAGAAGCCAGAAGGCCCAGCACCAGGAAATCTTACTCAGAGAAATGGAAAATATTCAACTCCTAGTGCCTACCTAAAGGTCACAGCAGCTCCCAGCCGTCCGTCCCACTTATTCTGGAGTCCCTAGTGGAGTAACTTAACAAGGGCTTCTCCTTTTCCTCCATTAAAATCCACCCCTCAGTCATTTCAGCACATTTTCATGCTGAACAGCCTGTCTTCTCTTACCCTTTGATACCCTTTGATTAAGCAATTCCTCAGAGGTGTATCTAACATTAGGCCCCCTAGAAGGGCACCCACTCCAGCCTGGGACCTGAACTGTGTCTTAGAAAAGCTGATTTTGGCTCCATTCGAACCAGCTGCATCAGCAGACCTAAAACACCTTTCCCGGAAGACTGCCTTCCTCTTGGGTATTACTTCAGCTAGAAGGGTGTCAGAACTTCAAGCAGTCATGGCCACTGAACCCTTCATTATCTTCCATGCAGACAGGGTGTCTCTCAGGACTAATCCCTCTTTCATGCCAAAGGTAGATATCAGATGTGATCCTAAACCAGGCTATACATCTCCCCACTTTTTTTCCAAACCCTCAGAATAAAGGGAAGAGAATTCTGCACACACTGGATGTGCACAGACATTTAAGATGCTACCTGGACAGAACAAAGTCCAATAGGAAGACAGATCAATTGTTGGTTGGCTTCACCCCAGGGAAAGAGGGGAAGCCCATCTCCAAGCAGACCATTTCAAAATGGATATCTCACTGCATACAATTCTGCTACACCTTTCATGGGAAAGCTCCTCCTAAATCTATCAGAACACGTTCCACTAGGGCAGCCTCTACTTCCACTACCTTCCTTAGAGGAGTATTCACCAGGGACATCCTGGAAACTGTCACTTGGACCTCTGTCCACACCTTTACCAAACACTACCACCTGCCTCTGTTCTCCAGGGCTCAGGGGCAGGCTTTACCTCTGCAGTCCTGCAATGCATACTAGCTCAATCCTAGGAATTCATACTTCCATCCTCCTCAAACTCAGCTTTGGGAATCCTCCCACAAGTGATGACTGCAGTAGTGAAAGACAAAGAACATAGTACAGTTGTGTACACTTACCATAAGTGTAGATGTTTGAGTGTATTCACTGTTGCAGTGCTATTTACCTTCCCCCTTAATCTTATCTTTTTGGAGATTAACTGTCATTCTTGTGGCCTTGGGCCACCAGGGTCTCTTTCAAACATTTCCTTCAAAGGGGCTCCTGCAGGGTAGGACAAGAAAAAGTGTTGTAATGGTGCCGGCTGCTCTCCTTTATACCACTGACAACCTGACGTCAGTCCAGAGGTGACAGCAGCCAGTGCATGGGAAAAGCTTGACTCTGGTATTCGGCCCGGCTGAGGGCTACCCAGCAGGGATAACCCCCAAGTGATGACTGCAACAGTGAATACACTCGAACATCAACATTTATGGTAAGTGTACATGACTATACTTTCTGATGATTTCTGCTGGTAATGCATTGTAATTAATTAGAAGATGGGATATTTCTATGAGGATTGCACAATCTTATGGACATTGTTAATGTAGAAGTGTCCTATAGCCCCCTAGAGCCGACCCCTGGATTTACCTACAGGTGTAGTGCAGTGAGTTAAGACCTTAAACCTCCTTATATGAACTGCAGTGGAGATGTGGATTTACCTGGGGGAAATACTGCCAAAGAGCATTATATTCTTTTTGCAAAAATAAATTTGTTGTATATTTTATGTTTACGTGATAAATGTAGAATATAATATCTGCTTATTTTTATCTACCTATGCTTTGACATTTTAGTAAAATAGTAAGTTCATTTATATGTTTACCAATAAGTTAACAAGGTTTCAGTTAAATGCAAACATGATGACAGAGCTTTTTAAATTTTTTATCTTTTCATTACACAAAAATGGAGCAGTAGTAATTTGGAACATTTGAACACGTAGTGTTAATAAGCTATGCAAGGTGTGCTGCCACTATCAACAGTTATATAATAAAATAGGTGCACTTAAAGATGCAAGCAATATATTGATTTTTTTGCATGAAACTTTCTGATGTGTGAAATACAGACCATGAAAAAAGTTCTGCATAGTTGCACATCATCAAGATGACTAGTAAGATATGGATTACCTAAAATACACAATGAGCTCCCCCCAGGCCTATTATCAGTGCATATGGTTAAGCACCAGAACCAGTTGTCATATTTCTAGGGAAAAATGTTTCAAGATAGTGTGAAGTGCAGTGCAACTTGCTTTAAAGCAAGGATCTCTAACTCGCACCACTCAGACCTCTAGCAGGCTTCAAACCAGCTTTATTATAGATGAGGAAGCAACTACGCTTCTTTTCCAGCTGCACCACTGTACAGTACCAGTGAATGTCCTTCTATTCCTATGTTGCAGTATTAATTACATGAAGGATTCCCTGCCATAAAAGATCCCAACGTCTGGCCAGTATACAAAAGCCTTTTACCACTGCCAGGTACGTGGGATGTTGCACAGTAGGCCCAAGGCAGGCGTCTGCCATAAAATCGACGTCTGCATGTACCATCCCTAGAACTTCTCTGCTGCCAGTTCGAACTTCTCTGCTGCCAGTTCGAACTCCATCTTCGACTGCTCGCCCGAGTTGGTAAGCGCCCCCATTGTTTTTTTTGTTTTTAATATATACATATATGTATGTATATATATGTGTGTGTGTGTGTGTGTGTGTGTGTGTGTGTGTGTGTGTGTATATGTGTGTATATATATATATATATATATATATATATATATATATATATATATATATAAAATGTACTTTTACTATTGCTTTTATGTACGAGGTTTTATGTTATCCAGGAAAGCAAAGTGCAGTTGTGGAAGACAAATTCCACAAAGATGGTCATGACCAGCATCTGTTTTGTTTAGGCCCTAATTACAACCATAAGTCTTGCTCTGTATGTCCGGCATTTATTCTCAAAACTCTACATAGCTGCCTTCATTCTGTTAATATGATTAATATGTCTATAAAATGTATTTTAAGGTTAAAAAATTTAGAAAGGTGATAATAATGGTAGACATATGTAAATGTAAGTAGTAAGTGTAAGTATTAGCTTATGGTTTAATTAATTTTATATATTAAATAAAATTTAATTAAATTCACTGTAATAAATTAATAAAATCTACTTTAACAAACTAATTATTCTAATTAGACCATTCTAAATTAGTCTTAAAATATTACAATTTGATGAAAGAACCAACTAGAATAAAATAACATAGTAAGTAATATTTTATTTTATTGATATTTTATTGATAAATTAATAACCATAGTTTTTATTTATTGATTTATGTATTTAGCTATGTGGTTCTGAGTTTTTCTTAGAATATACCATTATAATACAAATATTGTGTTAAATAAAGTAAAATTTATTAGATTTGTTTTTATATACTACAACATAAATACATTAAATGTATAATAATTTATAAGTGGTATTTCTGTTGTAAAGGTAGTATGTATTACTTAATTAGATTTTGGATACCATGCTTTTAAAGTAATTTTAAACTAATATCTATAATGTCTAGATTTTATATGTTTTGTTATAGTTTGCACTTCGCGCTGTTTAGTTAAAAATAGTTAAAAATAGTTAAAAATAGTTAAAAATAGTTAAAAATAGTTAAAAATAGTTAAAAATAGTTAAAAATAGTTAAAAAATAGTTATAAATAAAAATATATAGGATTACTAAGTTTATATTGCTATCAGATGGCACAGGTAGTTGAACTGAATAAGATAGTATTTAATGGTTTAAATGAACCTTAATATGAATGACTAGATTTAAGTTGCTGTTAAAATTAATTTTACAACGACATTGACAGCTTGTTAATATTTCCCCTTGGTAATATTCCCCTTGTTAGTTGAATGTTAAAAACTGTTCAAAGACTTTTTTCTTTAGTCCTTATTTCTTATTTTTTAATTTTATTCATTATGTATTTATATTTATGATTATGTTTAATGTTGGTAAATATTGTTTACTAATTCATAGCGGCATGTACTGGATTTGTATGAAATAGACTGGAATAGAAGTAACCTATATGGGCGACAAGAAATGGTTAAAAATTGCTTTTAGAATCAATTAACCAGTCCTTAATTGCCTATGGATTTGCTATTTAAATGCACCATTAACAACAGTATTTTGTCTTCTGAGGAAGTTGCAATATTTGGAGGCGACGAAAAGTGTATGAGTATTTCGCACGCTTTAAGACTGTGAACTTGAATTTCGTGAATAAAGTGGTTGTTATCGGAACACTTTTACTAGTCCGGTTCACTAATTTCTGAGGTTTGGTCTTGGTCTTTTGCAGCTTTATTATAGATGAGGAAGCAACTACGCTTCTTTTCCAGCTGCACCACTGTACAGTACCAGTGAATGTCCTTCTATTCCTATGTTGCAGTATTAATTACATGAAGGATTCCCTGCCATAAAAGATCCCAACGTCTGGCCAGTATACAAAAGCCTTTTACCACTGCCAGGTACGTGGGATGTTGCACAATAGGCCCAAGGCAGGCGTCTGCCATAAAATCGACGTCTGCATGTACCATCCCTAGAACTTCTCTGCTGCCAGTTCGAACTCCATCTTCGACTGCTCGCCCGAGTTGGTAAGCGCCCCCATTGTTTTTTTTGTTTTTAATATATACATATATGTATGTATATATATGTGTGTGTGTGTGTGTGTGTGTGTGTGTGTGTATATGTGTATATGTATATATATATATATATATATATATATATATATGTATATATATATATATATATATATATATATATATATAAAATGTACTTTTACTATTGCTTTTATGTACGAGGTTTTATGTTATCCAGGAAAGCAAAGTGCAGTTGTGGAAGACAAATTCCACAAAGATGGTCATGACCAGCATCTGTTTTGTTTAGGCCCTAATTACAACCATAAGTCTTGCTCTGTATGTCCGGCATTTATTTTCAAAACTCTACATAGCTGCCTTCATTCTGTTAATATTTTCCTGGAGAATCAAAGACTTAAGAGGTTAGCGTGACATTATGGAGGGTATGTGAGGCACTTCTGAACCTGCGAACAAGGCCAAGAAGCTCAGGCCTGAAGCTTCGGCTGCACCTCACATTATGGACATACCTCTCGAGGCCACTGAAGGCCCGGAGGCCTGTTTGGAATTTGGCTCAGATTCCTTGTTGGGAATTGGAGCGGAAGCCATCGGGGAGTTGGCTACTGGCACGTCCTCTGAGGTTTTAAAGATGTCCATTTCGGAGAAGCAGGGGGGAACCTAGGCTTATTATATTGGAAGGCCCTCAAGGTATTCCTCAGATCTTGGTTCAGGAGGAAGTGCCGATGACCGTTATAGAATGCAGGCCTGTGTCGGGTCCCTTCACATACCATAAGGCTGCTGTGGCCTTTAAACAGAAAAAAAAAAAAACCATCTACCAGCTCCTCAGGAACCTCCACCTGACTGACAGGCCTTCACACAGGGATTATTTAATGCCTTTATGGCTTTAAAGCGTCTCGCTGGTGTTTCCCTTTCAAAGCTCACCCTCTGCTTCCCCTCAGAAAATGTTTAGGGAGCAAATTTTATCTGAGGATGAGGATTCCTCGGCAGAGGAGTCTTTGGTGTACTCTGCCCATATTTCTTCCCCTTTGGAGTATGCGTCACCTGAAGGAGTCCAGTGGAATGGAGTCTCCTGGTGAAGACATCCTCTTTGGAGAGATTATTGCTCGTATGAGGGAGTTTTTCAAGTGGGATTGATCACATGTTTCTTGATGTGTAGAGGAGATACTATGATTTACCCCAAATAGATTCACCTTCTCCCTCTGCTGTGCCACCAGTTTGCCCGCTTTTCTGGATGCTTTCACTTCTGCTTCTAAGAGTCCAGACTCTTAATCTCCTGTCCCCAGATGGCCAGATAAGTTTTATAAAGTTCCAGAGGACTGCAAATTCCTTTATAAATGTCCTGCTGCAGACCCAGTGGTGGTTTCTGTAACTACTGATATGCCATTCAGACTTATGCCTTCCACTTCTCTTCTCCCTTCAGACAAGGAGACTAAAACCATTGAAAGGCTGGGGAAAGAAAGTGTAGACTTCAGCTACTCTTGCCTTTAGGGCAATTAACTGTCAAACCCATGTGAATATGCTTTGGCCTTCTTTCTCAGGCCTCTCAGTTTCTCTCTGATTTTCCAGATTCAGATGTTAAGTCTCAGCTTTCCTCTGTTTTGGAGGCATCTTTCCAAGTGGTATGCCACTCTATTAGAGGCATTTGTAATGCTGCTGAAGCATCTGCCAGGGCTGCTGCGTGTGGTTCTGTATTAGAGATACTTCTGGTTAAGGCTCCAACCTCTTCCTGAAGACTACAAGGCCGAGCTAATGGGTGCACTGTTAGATGAAAATGCCTTTTGTACTGCAGCTGCTACCTTGTTCATGTCCTTGCAGACGAAAGATAGAGTTGCAGGATTTAAAACATATCTTTGTGTCATTAGTTCCCAAATTCCAAATCAACTACCCAGTTAAGACTGCTTTTGTCAGGAAACAATCTTGAACTTCTCCTTCCAGAGGTAAAAGGGATGTCAGGAGGCCTGTTCGATGTTCTTTGCATTTCACTGTTGCAGTCAACACTTGTGGCTTATCCCTGCTGGCTTTGCTGGTCTGAATACCAGAGTAAAGGGCCCCCCCCCTGCGTCAGCTGTCCAGAGACTGGCTGACGTCAGGTTGTCAGGGCTATAAAGGGTGGCAGCCGACGCCATTACATCAGTCTTTCTTGCTGTGGAGCCTGAAGCAGAAGCAGTTTTGTGAGTGCATCGGTTGGCTGTTGCCAGAGTGAGGAAAACCATCTGAAGCGAAGTACCCCATTGGGGACATTTTCTTGCTTTTAACTGATGTCAGAGAAAGTCAGTAATTGTCTCAGCTGTGGAAAGCAGATCCCACATCGAGACTTCCATTCTCTCTGTCACTTGTTTAGGCCCAGACCACGATGTCCCCGGGTGTTCTGTGCCCTGTTTAATGCTAGAACCATAAGAAGAAGAGCTGAAATGGTAACGAGGCATTTTATTGAGTCTTTTTCTCAATGCAATGTGGTGCCAGTCTCTCAACCGGCTACTGACTTACCTAGAAAAAAGGAAAGACTAGGATAAAGATAGGCCTCTAAAAGTTAGGCCCTCTGGCGACTCAGGTCAAAAGTGTGGTATTTTTCAACTCAGTGCTACAGCTGAACTCAGTGAGACGCCTTTGCAGCCCCTGATGCCAGCCAAGGAACCGTCACAGGCCTCTACTGAGGCCCGTTCAGAGTCTGGTACACCATCGGATCCACCTCCCCCTGCCAGCGTGTTGCCTCATTCTCACGTGGTCAGGTCCAGAGACACTTTGCAGGCACCGGCTTCTGCTGAGACACCTCCGACTACCGAAGCCAGACTCCGACTGACAGTGCCACCGGTTAAACTTGCTGTGTATAGGACTACCCACCTGTTCAGGTCCAAGCCTAAGACTACCCCCAAAAATGTCCCTCCCCAAGGACCCAGTCACCGACCTACAACTAGCCAGCCTGCCTCTCAGTCGCAGCAACTGCTCAGAATGGCAGAAGACTTGATGACTCTTTTTAGGTGAAGCCAGCCCCATCCTCTCACCCCAACAAAAATAAAAAGCGACGCCTCCCCTGAGGTCCTTACTGACCAGAAATCAGAAGAATATGTCCTTGAGGAGTCAGACATGGAAGGCCAGCCCTTTGCAGCATTTGAGGACTCTGATGCTGATGACCCCGTTCCATCTGCATCCCCCCTGAGGACTTTCTTTTGGGGAAACCTTAAATTCCCTCAGAGAACACTTTCAATGGGAGGCCCAAGATTACCGTCAGTCTAAGAAGAGACTGAGGGAGATGTTCTTCGTGTTTTACTGTTGCCGTCATCACATTTGTGTTATCCTACCAGGGGTAGCCCTCAGTCACCCCGAATACCAGAGGCTTAGTATTTCTGCGTTGGTTGCTTTCACTCCAGGACTGACGTCAGGTCATCAGTGGTATAAAAACAGGCAGCCAATGCCATTACATTAGTCTTTCTTGCAGAGGAGCCCGAAGCAGAAGCATTTCGCATGAGTGCAGTCAGCCACTACCTGAGTTTTCGTTTCCAAATTAAAGTTGAGGTCTTCTAAAGCTAAGTAACCGGTTGGGGATCCTTTTTTCTTGCTCTAAATGATGTCAGAAAAAGTTAACAATTGTCTTGACTGTGGAAAGCAAATACCACACCGAGACTTCCATTCTTACTGCGTCACCTGTTTAGGCAAAGACCACTACGTACCCCATTATCGCTTTTGTGCTTTGTTCAACGCCAGAACTATACGTCATCGGGCCATTATTGTAGCTAGATATTTTCACTCTGTCCTCAAATTCCGATATGGCTTCAGTAAGTCATCCGACTACCGATCTTCCAAAAAAATTTAAGTATAAAGGCAGACCGCACAGGTTCAGAACTACCAACAATGCTTCCGCTAAGCTAGTCGTCAGTTCTCTGGTCCTCAGTGAGGCGCTTTTGCAGCCCCTGATGCCTGCTTATGTGGATTCGCAGGCCGCTACCGAGACCCTTTTGGAGTCCGGTATGCTGCGAGACTCTTCGACTAAGGATTCTGCGGATGTCTCTACCTTGGATGGGTCCGGAGCTGCTGAGCAGCTAACTGCTTCCGAGGAGGTACTTCGCACTACCGATACTCTACACAGACCGACTTCTTTCGCATCTTCAGTTCTTTCTATAACTCAGTTTCTAAGGCCCAGGGTATGAACTACTCCAAAAAAAAAAAACGACTACCCAAGCTCAGGCACCTGCTTCCTTGCTTCAGTCTCAAATGCTTAAAATGGCGGAAGACCTTATTATGCTTATTAGGGGAAGCCAGGCTACCCCTTCCAAAAGAAAGAGACTTGTCCCCAGTAGTTTTATATGAACAGGAGTCCAATTACTCTGATGCATCTGAATATGAAGATATGCAACCCCTCTCTACTTATGAGGATTCTGATGCAGAGGAATGCATTCCTTCTGCCTCTCCACTCAAGGATTTTTAATTTGGGGAAACCCTTCATAATTTAAGGGAGCATTTCCAATGGGAATGTCAGGACTATCCTCAGTCAAAAAAGGGACTTGGGGAATTCTTAGATTTACCACAGCACATACCTCTGACCATTCCTCCTGTCCTGGATGTTGTGGATGATGCTTTTATGGAATCCAGTTTGACTCCTGACACCCTTCCTCCTGCTCCCAGGAAACCTGACCGGTATTACAGAGTCCCTGACTCTCTCAAATTTCTTTTCAAAAATCCTACTGCTGACCCAGAGGTCATCTCTCAAGGACCTAAAGGAATTAAAGCAACTACAGCTAAGAATCTCACCCTCTCAGATAGGGATTCCCTAGCTTTAGACAGATGAGGTAAAAACATATACACCTCTGCTACTCCTGCTATATTAGAGCATTAAATTGTCATTTCCACATGCTGAAATATCAGCAGCATACCATGGAATTACTCAAACAAAAATATCTTCCTTTCCTGCTTGTGCAGAAAATAAAGAATTACAAGAGCTTATGCATTCTGCAAGTCAAGTAACTAAGCACACCTTGCAATGTGGCTTTGATGCCATAGAAGCATCTTGCAGGGCAGCAGTCACTGGTTCTGTCCTTAGAAGGCATGCTTGGCTTAAGGAACAGACCTTGCCAGACCATGTCTAATCCAAGTTATTAGACGCACCATTGAACAAAGGCAACTTATTTGGCACCAAGGCAGAGGAGGTCTTAAAAAAGATGGAAGAAAAAGCTACATCTGTGCAGACAGTTAAAGACTTCTTACAGGTCCAGCCACCGAGGTTCAGTAGGCATTGCCCCTCCAAGCACTGATCCTTTCCTGCCCCCTCCAGGCCAGCTCAGCCCAGACCCAGGGGAAGCAGACCCCACAGACAGCAGCCCCAGGGAATGCAGAGATCTAAACAGTGGAGGTCCTTCTCTTAAGAAACTGAGTGCAAAGCCACCCCCTTATGGTAAGAACTCACAATGACTTGACACCTCCACCCCTTACCTCTGCCCACCTGCTTGTGCCCCTAGGAGGAAAACTCTCCTTCCACGCAAGCAACTGGGCCACTATTACCATCAACAGATGGGTCCTCAACATAGTGTCCCAGGGATACAGATTTTTATTTCCATACTCCACCAACCCCAAAAGGGTTCCCATATCTTCCTCCAAACCAGTGGGCAGAGGCCAAAAGGCAAGTCCTTTTCCTGCTCTTCATGAGGGTAATACAGCATGTTCTTACAGAACAGATAGGCCAAGGTTTCTACTCCAGACTCTTCTTGGTACCCAGAAAAGAGGGCACATGGTGCCCCATCCTCGATCTATCCATTCTAAACACCTTTCTGTTGAAGTCAGAATTCAAAATGCACTTTGTTCTCTGTGCTTCCCTTTGGCTTATCCACTGCTCCCAGAGTTTTCATAAAATGCCTGTCTCCCCCCACCCCCACCCCCCGCCATTGCTTTTTGCAGACAAAGAAATATTCAAATTTACCCATACTTGGACGATTACCTGATTCAGGCAGACAGGAAAAGCTGTTACAGCACCTGACTTTTGTGAAGGACATACTGACCCCCCTGGGGTATACTATCAACGAAAATAAATCAGAACTAGTCCCCACACAAAAAATTGTATTCCTGGGAGCAAGCCTGGACACGGCATCCCAGATGGCATTCCTTACTCCAGAAAAACAAGCCTACCTAACAGGCTACTTCTCTCAACTAGCCACCAAAACCCAGTTAACCGCAAGGAAAATCCTGCAAGCTCTAGGTTTCATGGCTTCTTGCATCCTACTCATTCCATATGCCAGACTGCGTATGAGGAAACTACAGTGGTACCTAAAAAAGCCTGTGGTGTCAACACTCTCTTCTTTTTTTTCTTCTTTTTCTTTCGGCTGTTCCCATTAAGGGTCATCACAGCAGATCATCTGTTTCCATTTCTTCCTGTCATCTGCAGCTTGCTCTGTCATACCAACCACCTGCATGTCCTCTCTCACCACATCCATAAACCTTATCTTAGGCCTTCCTCTTTTCCTCTTACCTGGCAGCTTCATCCTTAGCATCCTTTTCCCAATATACCCAGCATCCCTCCTCAGCACTTGTCCAAACCAATGCAATCTTGCCTCTCTGGCTTTGTCTCCAAACCATCCAACCTGGGCTGACCTTCTAATATACTTATTCCTAATCCTGTCTACCCTCGTCGCACCCAGTGCAAATCTTAACATCTTTAACTCTGCCACATCCAGCTCTGACTCCTGCCTTTTTGTCAATGCCACTGTCTCCAACCCATATAACATAGCTGGTCTAACTACCCTCTTGTAGACCTTCCCTTTCACTCTTACTGGTACTCGTCTGTCACAAATCACTCCTGACACTCTTCTCCACCCACTCCACCCTGGCTCTACTTTCTTTTTCACCTCTTTTCCACACTCGTCATTACTCTGAACTGTTGATCCCAAGTATTTAAACTCATCCACCTTTGCCAACTCTACTCCCTGCATCCTCACCATTCCTCTGTCCTCCCTCTCATTCACACACATATATTCTGTCTTAGTCCTACTGACCTTCATTCCTCTCCTCTCTAGAGCATATCTCCACCTCTCCAGGGTCTCCTCAACCTGTTCCCTACTCTCAGTACATATCACAATGTCATCTCAAGACCTGGAAAGTCTCATACCAATGATACCTTGTCTAAGGAAAGATTTTCTTTGGTGGGCAGCAGCTTGCAACCACAACAAGGGTCTTCCCTTCTCACATCCCCATGCCGCCCAGACCCTCACCACAGACTCATCAGACTATGCCTGGGGTGCACACCTGGAGGGCAGGTGCATTCAGGGCCACTGGATCCCAAATCAAATACACCTGCACATCAGCCAAGAAGAGATGTTAGCTGTTCAGCCTGCCCTGACAGCCTTCAGACCCCTTCTCTCCCCAGGGCCTCTACTGATCAAGACAGACAACTCCACAGTAATGTGGTATATCAACAAGCAGGGAGGGACTCCCTCTTATCCTCTCTGCAGGCTCACTGTGACCCTTTGGCGCACAGCCTCTGCCATGCAACTACACCTGCTAGCACAAATCCTGCCAGGCTCTCTAAACTCTATGGCAGACAACTTGAGCAGAAACCTGCTAGACCCACACAAGTGGCAGCTAGACCACAGAACCTTCACCCATGTAACCCAGAAATGGAGCACCCCGAAGGTCGACCTGTTTGCCTCCCACTCCAGTCATCTCAGAAAATTCTGCACCAGGGAACCTCACAACAAGGCCTGGAAAGTGGATGCTCTATCTTTCCAGTGGGTAAACCTCTCGGTCTATGCATTTCCCCCTCTACCACTCGTATCAAGGGTAACTGCTCAAAGTAAGTGAGGAAAAACCGAGGGCAATCCTGATTGCCCCAGACTGGCCATGCCAGCACTGGTACCCACTGCTGTGCAGCCAGTCACCCCTTCCACCATGGTACCTACCTCAGATCCCCACACTCCTGACCCAGGGGAATGGAGAATTCATGCATCTCCAATTGCAGACCCTCAACCTGGCAGCCTGGCTCATTTCCTGACCACCCTCAAGCTGCCAGCTTAAGGAAACAAGTCCTAGGTATTATACATGAGGCCAGATGCCCCAGTACTAGGAAATCCTATGCTGACAAGTGGAAAAGGTTTTGCACCTGGATCCAGGCTAAGGGAGCCGAACGGCACAGCCTTTTCTACCTCTCATCCTGGATTACCTGGCATACTTACTACACAGGGGTCTATCCTTCTCTTCTATTAAAATCCATGCCTCTGCCCTCTCTGCTCATTACAGCACAGAGCCGCCTCTCTTCTCACACCCTCTCATCAAACAGTTCCTAAGAGGCGCTAACAACTTAAGGCCACCCAGAAGAGCTCCTACCCCAGCTTGGAACCTTAACTTTGTGTTGAAAAGCTCACCCTACCCCCCCTTTGAACCTGCAGCTTCAGCAGAGTTGAAATTTCTCTCTTGGAAAACAGCCTTGCTTCTGGCCATCACTTCAGCTAGAAGACTATCAGAGCTACAAGCACTCATGGTTGTAGAGCCCTTCATCATTTTCCATGCTGATAGTCTCACTCAGGACTAACCCATCTTTCATGCCTAAAGTGGTGTCCAGTGTGGCTCTCAGTCAAGCCATACATTTGCCCACCTTTTTCCCTAACCCACAAAACAAGGGTGAAAAGATTCTGCACTCTCTCTAGATGTGCACAGACAGCTCAGCTTCTATCTGGACAGGACAAAAGCTTTCAGAAAAACTGATCAATTGCTAGTCAGCTTCGCAGCAGTGGCAGAGGGTAAGGCCATATCCAAACAATCTCCAAATGGATAGCACACTGCATCCATTTCTGAAACAGACAGTAGGGGAAAGCACCCTCAAAGGGGGGTCAGGACACATTCCACCAGAGCAATCTCCACCTCTGCAGCATTTCTCAGATGGGTCCCTACCAGGGACATCCTGGAGGCTGCAACATGGGCATTTGTTCATACCTTCACCAAGCATTACCACCTGCCTGTCTTCTCCAAATCCAGGGCAGGCTTTGCCACCGCCGTCTTGCAGGGCATCCTAGCCAGCCCACAGTCTTCTTGACTGCCTCTACCCTTTTCTTCAGCTTTGGGAATAAACCCAAATGTGATGACTGCAACAGTGAAACACGAAGAACATAGCACTGTTGTGTACACTTACCATAAATGTAGATGTTCAAGTATATTCACTGTTGCAGTCCTGGTTTCCCTCCCTCCATTTCCCTTGTTGTTCTCTTCCTCTCTTCTTACAGGGGTTTATTGGTATTTACTTTCTACTGGTGGTGGTCTTCCACCATAACCTATGTCCATATTTGGGGGGCTCCTGACAGGGCAAGAAAAACTGCTGATGGCATCGGCTGCCTGGTTTTGTACCACTGATGACCTAACGTCAGTCCTGGAGCGACAGCAACCGACTCAGAAATACTAAGCCTCTGGTATTCGGGCTGAGGGCTACCCCTGGCAGGATAACCCAAATGTGATGACTGCAACAGTGAATACACTCTAACATCTACATTTATGGTAAGTGTACACAACTGTACTTTCCTTGACCTGCCTCAGCATAAACCTTTGGCCATTCCGCTAATCCTGGATGTAGTGGAGGATGTTTTTCTAGAATCTGCCCTTTCACCAGATTCTCTCCCCCTAGCACCCAGGAATCCAGACAGATTACAGGGTGCAAGACACCCACAAATATTTTTTTAAAAACCCTGCTGCAGATCCTGAAGTCATTACTCAAGGCCCTAAGGTAGCTAGGGCAAGCTCATCTAAAAAATCCATCTCATCTGACAAAGAAAGCAGAGCTTTAGACAGAATGGGAAAAAAGGTATACACTTCAGCCACTTTAGCTGTAAGAGCCTTAAATTGTCAATTTCCTATGCTGAAATTCCAGCAGAATGTCCTTGAACTGATTAAACAGAAGTTGTCTTCCATTCCTGACAGTAGTACTATCAGAGAATTAACAGACCACATACAGTGTAGTTCTCGGGCAGCCAAACACTCCTTGCTTTGCGGTTTTCATGCCTTAGAAGCTTCTACCAGGGCTGCAGTCACAGGCTTAGTAATCAGAAGGCATGCCTGATTAAGGGAGTAGCCTTTGCATGACCAGGTAAAATCCAAACTGCTGGATGCCCCTTTAGGTAAAGACCAGTTGTTTGGACCTAAAGCAAAAGAGGTCATTAAGAAAATGAGGACAAAGCCAAGTCCATGCAAACTGTCAAGGACTTCTTACTGGTGCATCCTCCTAGGTTAAGCAGAAACTTCCCCACTAAACACTGGTCCTTTCCCTCTCAGACCAAACCAGTCCAGAGAAAGGGATGCAGAGACAGGACCCCTAGGCATCAGCCCCATAGTCAGCAAAGACCCAGGCCAGTGGTCAACTGCTGCTCCTAGGCAAGGGAGTTCTAAACTAACCCCCTTCTCCAAGGACTCTCAATTACTCCTTTTCCCTCCCCTCTGCCCTCACGTCACCAGACAGGCTAGGAGGAAGACTTTCCCTCTTCCTAGGAAACTGGCAGGCCATCACCTCAGATCTATGGGTCCTGAAAATTATTGCCAGCGGGTACAGGTTCTATTTCAAAGAAAAAATAAAAAGGTCAGGTTGCCCAGATGTCCCTGTAAATCAGAGGTCAGAAGCTATTGGTTAGATCAGAAAGCTTTATGCCCAGGGTGCTGTAGAACCTGTACCAAAGGAACAGACTGGAAAAGGATTTTATTCAAGACTGTTCCTGGTTCCCAGAAAAGACTGCACCTGGTGGACCTCTCCACTCTGAATCTGTCCCAACTGGTTCCAAAATTCAAGATGCTGATTCTGCAAAAACTACTACCCATGTTCCTTCACAAGCCTGTTTAGTGACCCTAGATCTGAAGGATGCCTGCCTGCATATCTCTACAGTCCTGCAGGAGTTACCTAAGGTTCAGAGCAGGGTCCCAACACTTTCAGTTTTCTGCTCTGCCCTTTGGCTTATCCACTGCTCCCATAGTCTGTATCAAGTGCCAGGCTCCAGTCATTGCATTTTGCAGACAGAAGGACATACACATGTATCCATATCTCGATGATTGCCTCATACAAGCAGAAAACAATGAAAATCTACTGTAGGACCTCTCTTTGTGCAGACCCTACTAATCTCACTGGGATTCACCATCAACCTGGAGAAGTCCCATCTACAGCCCACACAAAGGATAACCTTCCTGGGCACCCTTCTAGACACCTCAGCACAAATGGCCTTCCTCCCCCACAGAAACAGGCCTTTCTACCGTCTTGCTTCACCCAGCTGGCACACAAAACCCACCTCACTGCCAGAAAAATCCTGCAAGCCCTGGGATACATGGCCTCCTGCATTCTGCTGATACCCTTTGCCAGGTTGCACATGAGAAAATTGCAATGGTACCCAAGGAACCTCTGGTGCCAACACTCCCAGTCACTGGAACACCAGCTCCCCCTGATTCCTTGTCTAAGGAAGGAGTTCATATGATGGGCTGAGGCTTGCACTCTGAACAAGGGCCTTCCCTTTGTCCTTCAGCCACATGATGAAACCATAACCACAGACGCCTGGGGAGCTTGCAAAGGAACACTGCGAGCTCGGGCCTTTTGGGAACAGGAGGTTCAGGGTCTCCATATCAACCTGAATGAAATGTTAGCAGTACACAGAGCAGTCCTAATCTTCCAAGAACATCTGTCACCAGGAGTCCTCTTAATTAGGACAGACAACACTACTGTCATGTGGTACATCAACAAGCAAAGGGACATCCATTCTTACCACCTTTGTCACTTAGCTATGAACATCTGGCAGCCCACCTCAAATCTGGGACTGCATCTGATAGCACAATACCTTCCAGGGAATCTAAACACTCTAAGCAGACAACTCTTGGATCCCCACGAGTGGCAGTTGCACAGGGAGACCTTCCTAAAGATCAGTCAAATCTGGGGAAAACCAGACATAGACCTTTTTGCAAGCTACCAGACCTGCCAACTGACCAAATTCTGCTCAAGGGTGGACGCCCTCTCCTTCCACTGGGGCAGCCTGTTTGTGTATGCTTTCCCCCCTCTACCTCCGGTACCCAGGGTGCTCCTCAAGATCAGAGAGGAAGGACTATCCCCAGACTGGCCAAGGCAGTAGTGGTACCCCATGCTTCTCAGTCTGAGCATGCACCCTCCTATTTCCCTACCCACCCACCACAGACCTTTTCACACAACAGAGAGGGAAGGTACTACACCCAGGCCTGGCACCACTCAAGAAAACCACATGGTTGATTCCACAAAGGCAGATAACACTTCAGCCCTCAGCAAACAAGTGTTAGACGTTATTAAGGAGTCCCATAGATGTTGTCCATCAAGGGATCTGGGGGCTGAGACTCCCTTGTCTGTTCTGGGGGAGAGGGAGCTGGACTGAACCCAACTCTCCCACTTGGAGCTTCTGCGCAGGTGAATTCTGCACCCACATCATCCTCTTTGCCATCTTCCTTGGCGCGGGGGAGGTCTTCCTGTTCCTCTGAGCCAGAGGCTCTCTGCCCAGGATTGTGGTGCTTTCGAGGTGATGAGTGTGCTTTCCTCAAAGACTGCTTCAACCTTGGCGCAAGCGACTCTTCCCCCAAAAGGGCCAGTGTCGACCTCTACACATTCCCTCCAACCCCAGTGTAGAGAACAAATGCCCCGGGACGCCCCAGTGGGTGAGACCCTCTCTTCTGAAACCTCTCCGGAGCATCCCTGTCAGGAGGTCCCTCAGAAGAGAACCTGTAAGAGGAAACACATAGACTCCCTGGAGTCTGTCACATCGGATACTGGCTTGGATTCAAAATGGTCCCCATGGTCACCCTCTGAGGATGTCTTCTTTTCAGACATCCTAGAGACCCTGAAATAGAGGGCTGGAAGACCCCTCTCCCCTTCTGAAGATGAGTCTGTATACTTTGAGATATTTGATTCTTGACCCTCCGCCTCTTGGGTGTCTCCGCCTTTCAACCAGCTCCTGGGTGTAGTCAGTCGAAAGGTGTTGGGCTCCCCAGAGTTGGTGGAACCAGTTCAGAGGAGGCCCAACAAGTTTATTACAGCCCTGGAGGACAAACAGTTTCTAACTAAAGGTGTCCCAGTCGATGCTATGGTGGGGGCGGTGGCCACCAAAAAGGAACTAGCCGAAACGTCATCTGTCCACCCGCCGAATGAGTCTTGAATGATGGACAAATATGGGAAGTGTATGTTCTCTTCAGCAGCCTGTACCCTTAGGTTGCTGAATTATTTATCCCACTTCCCTCGTCTTCAGAGGGATCTCCTCAAGGAGCTAGGAGATACCCTCCAAGGTGCTACAACTGGGAGGGGGTTACCTGACAAGATAATCTCTCAGCTTGTGACCTTAACCTCAATAAAAAAACTCCTCCATGCGGCTCACTTATGCGGCCAATGGAGTGAGCAGGGCAGCAGGCACAGGAATAGCTCTGAGGATGCATTCCTAGATGCGTCTTTTTGAGTTTGCTGCACCCTTTAAGTCTTCCTTTATTGACGCCCCTTTTGATGGCTCATCTTTGTTCGGGGCAAAAGTGAGAGACTCTTACCAGGAGAGAACATGATGGCAAAACTCTATCTGCCGTGGGAGTGTGTTTCTCTGCCCCTACCAGACCTTATCCCAAAGGTCAGAAGAATGGAAAATGTGGTTCTGGAAATCCAAAGGAGCTTTGCCGGATGCTCGTGGTGAATTTTCCCCCAGGGGCAGAGGGGGAAATAATGCAAGATGCTGCCCCCGTGGCAGAGGGGGTCCGCAGAATCAGGGTGACAGAGATACGTTCTCTGGTAGGCCCTTTCAGTACTCCTGAAAGGAGGCCCACCTGTCCACCTCTGGAGGCAGTCGGGGGGGGGGGGGGTATTATCACTGTACCCAAATGCCTGACTGGACATCACTCAAGGCAAATGGGTACGGTTGATCATATCCAGGGGATACAGCATTCCTTTCTGCCTTCCACCAAAGTCTATCCCAGACATACTACCTGGTCAAAGGGATCAAGCAACCCTAGGAATTCAAAGGTTGCTAAGAATGTTAGCCATCCAAGAAGTCCCTGCAGACCAAATTGGATTCGGAATTTACTCAAGGTTCTTTTTAGCTCCAGAAAAGACAGGGGACTGGAGACCAATTCTGGATCTCAGCAGACTGAACAAGTCTGTAAAGAAAACAAAGTTCCGGATGGTGACACTGCAGTCTATACTCCCTTTTCTGGGACAAGACAATTGGATGTGCTCCGTAGATCTTCAGGATGCGTGCTACCTTATAAAGATGGACAGGCAATCCAGAAGATATTTATGCTTCCGGCTGGGAGCCAGTCATTACCAGTTCAGAGCTGTGCCCTTTGGTCTCACTACAGCCCTCAGAGTGTTTTCCAAATGCATGGCGGTAGTTACGGCTCACCTGAGGCATCTAGGATTCCGGGTGTTTCCATACATAGACGACTGGCTCCTGACCACCTCCAATGACCATCTACTAACCAGGGCAAGAGACTCCACCATTCTTCTCTGCTCAGAGCTGGGGATTACCATAAATCTCAAATAATCTGCCTTGTTGCTGTCACAGCATATTACCTTTATAGGGGCAGACTTAAACACAAAAAATATGGTTGCAAAACTGTCTCATGAAAGACTTCAAATGTTATGCCATCAGGTGTCAATATTGTTCATGAAGGAAAAAGTACAGGCAAAATTTGTCCTCAAGGTTCTGGGTTCAATCTCAGCTGCAATAACATTAGTCTCACCGGCATGTCTACACGTGAGAATACAGTGGCTACTTTTTGCTCAGTGGTCCATGCAGGAGTTCCCCATGTCACACAAGATTCTCAGTACAAACACTTGCAAGAGGGACCTATGATGGTGGCTTCAGTCCACACAGGTAACAATAGGCAGACCATTTGTTCTCTCCCACCCTGTAGCTACAGTGACCATGGACGCTTCCAAGGTAGGGTGGGCGGGGATTATCTTTGACAGACTGTCCAAGGGACTTGGCAGGAACACGGATACCAATTACACATCAGTGTCCTAGAGATGAGGGAGGTGCTTCTGGTATTGCAAGCATTCCAGAGCTCTCTTCCAACAGGTACGATTGCAATACAGACAATATGTCCGTGGTGTGGTACATCAACAAACAAGGCGGAAACGGATCCTACCCCTTCTGTCGAGAGGCTCAGAGAGTATGGCAATGGGCAATTTCTTCTGTGTTTTCTGATTGCAGTGCACATCCCGGGGAAATCCAACTTGATAGCAGACAGATTAAGTAGGGCAATTTTTATGCCTCATGAGTGGTTCTTGAATCAGGAAATTGCGAACCAAATTTTTCACAAGTGGGGCCAGCCTTGCTGTGACCTCTTTGCCACATCCATCAACTCAAACGCAGCAGCTACTTTGCCCTAATTCCCCCTACCAAGGGATGCACTTGTTCACAATTGGCCCCGGGGACTTCTGTACGGTTTACCCAGTTTTCATTACTGCCCAAGGTTCTCCAGAAAGCAAAGTCATTGAGTCGCAGGCTAATTCTCATTGCTTCTTACTGGCCTCGTCAGATATCGTTCCCCTTTCTATGGCCCCATCTTCAGGAGGAGGCTTGGATCCTGGACCCAGTGCTGGATCTTCTGACTCATCAGTCAAGAACGCTACACCCCTCTATTCAAAGCCTCAAGCTGACAGCTTGGTTAGTCTACTTCCCATCTTAGCCAGGCTTCCAGAACTATGCCCGGCAGTGTGACGCATTCTGACTTCATTGCACAAAAATACAATTAAAAAACTTTATGCAAGTAATTGGAAGAGATTTTCTTGTTGGGCTGACAGAAACTATATAGACCACTTTAGAGCCCCTATATCTGCAATCCTGAAATTTTCAACAAAAACCTTAAATCGGGGTGCAGCGGCTGCCACGGTACGAGTACAACTAGCAGCCATATCAAACTACCACATAGGAGACATGGGATCCAATATAATGTCCCACAGATTATGCAAAGCCTTTTTAAGGGGTACATTCCTTTTAAGACCTCCCATAAGAGAACCACCACCTCCTTGGGACCTCAATTTGGTGTTGCCTTCTTTAATTCTCTCTCCATTCGAACCAGCCTCCTCTTGCCCACTAAAGTTCTTGTCTTGGAAGACCATCTTTTTAACCGCCATTACTTCCGCTAGGAGGATTTCAGAACTGCAAGCTCTGTCTATCCGTCCGCCCTATCTCATTTTCCACAAAGACAGTCTCTCTCAGGACAAATCCTTCTTTTCTGCCAAAAGTCTGTTCTGAGGCCAACTTAAATCAGTCGATTGAGCTAACCGTATTTTTCCCCAGTCATGGCAACAAGGCAGAATACAAGCTTCACCAACTGGATGTACATAGATAGTTAAGTTTTTACCTACATAGGACAAAGGAATTTAGAAAATCTGACTAACTGTTTGTTTCATTCTCAAAAAACAGAATAGGAGCTTCAGTTTCAAAAGTCACCTTATTAAAATGGCTTACAGACACCATTACTTATGTCTGTAACTCTCAGAATAAAGAGTTGCCGGGAAAAGCTATGTCAACTTCCACTGCTTTACAAGCTAGGCTCCCTTTGGATTCAATTTGTGCTGCAGCTACATGGGTTAACCCTCATACCTTTATCACTCATTACAAAGTAGATGTGGCCTCTCGGAACAGGGCATCCTTTCTGAAGAGTTTATTCCCTTGAGCCACCATAGAAAGAAGGTGCTGGGGACGCTGCCCCAACCATCAAAATGAAGGCGAGATAGGATAACATAACATAAAGAAGTTATGTACTCACCATAATGTTCCATGTTTGTTGTTCATAATCTTGCCTTCATTCTTGCATCCCACCCCTCCTTCCCCCTTCCTTAAAGATCGAGAGGAATTTTCTGAAATTGGCCGTAAATTTCCTGATTCCCTTCATGCCTTAGGAATTATAGGCAGAGGATCTGTTGTAGTTGTTGTTTTGGGTTGCATAGTCTAGTGATTAGTTTCTCTCAAATGAGATCTGGGTAACAATCACTAGGCATCTTGGAATAGGATGTAGCCTCGACGCAGTGAAAACTCTCAAGCATTAGTATGCAACCGAGTCGGAACCAATGCTTGGTTCCGAACCCAGCCATCAAGAATGAAGGCGAGATTACGGACAACAAACATGGAACATTATGGTGAGTACATAACTTCTTTTTTATCTGATGATGTGCAATGGCTAAAAAGCAATATGGAGTAAAGGAAATGGTGGAAAAAATCAGCAGACAAAAATACTGTGTTGGAGACTGCATAAAACTACCAAGTAATACAGGTTGTTGATGAAGTAAGAATGCAGAAACTATGGGAAAACTTACAGCCTAAGTCTGAAGTAGTTGCTAAAACAACTTCAACAGGATCATTTGTTCCTATGAAAGATTGAAAACTGTATAGGAGGAATTGTACACATTTGTATGACAGACAGCTTCAAGAAGAAAAGCAACCAATGTTTCACAATCAGTCATGTTGTAGAAAATGGAGATTAAAAGAACCATGACAGCCTGAAATTACAGAGATGATCCTGTTGTCTATTCTTCAGTTCTGTCATGCAGTAAGACTGTCCCAAAAGAGAAGTTAGGCTTTGTTAAATACCATCGGATGTAGAATACCTTTCAGTATACCAAACACATAAATGAATAGTTTGAGTGAAATACTGTGACCTGAATTTGCATTTATTAAAATGTCTATTTGAATGTGTATAGAAGTATTTTTAGATGAGAGTATAACCCATGTCATGCCTAGGATTGAGTTAAGGTTAAGTAATCAGTGTGATGTAGTGCATTCTGCAGTACAGATTGCATACCATATGCATATATTTGACAATTGCACTGGGGATGTAGACTATATGATGTATGTTTTAAAATAATGGAAATAGTTACAGTAAGTTGCACGTCAGGTGGTGTGTGGTTTCCCTAGAGAGGAGGTTATGATACATCGATGTCCGTGTTTTATTTGCTGACTTATCAGTGCACCTCCAGGGGTTTCCAGTGGTTAAGCAAATCCTTTCTAAGTGGATTCATCCGCTTGATGGCAAACCCCCTCACATATTTGAAAATACTGCTCTCAAAGGATACTTGTAATGTTTGCTACAGAAATGATTGCATTGAGAACTTTTTTTTTTTGCTGTTGGCACTTGGCTGTCTGTTCGCATCTTCAACAGGTATTGTTTCATGGATCAGAATTCCAGACGTCAGGACTCTTTTTGGCACTTTGGTGCTTTAAGACTCTTGTCTTTTATGCCTGCTTTTATCTTTCAGCCTTTTCCTAGCTTTGGTTCCCAGGAAGTATTTCTTTTGTGTGTGTGTGTGTGTGTGTGTGTGTGTGTGTGTGTGTGTGTGTGTGTGTGTGTGTGTGTGTGTGTGTGTGTGTTGTGATGTATTTAATTTTTACTACTTGGGATTCTTCCCTACAGTTGCCTACCGTAGAAGGCTTGTGAAGTTGAATATGGATGTACTTATCACATCAATTGATCTGTAAGAAAGCTTTGTGTGGTGGATGCTTGTTACTTTCCTTTTGTGCCTATGTGTTTGCAGCCATATGATGAGAGGCTGTCCAGAGATATTTACCTGTGTATGTATGGCAAGTTTGTGTCTTTGTATATTGGGCTGTGTCCACAGGTGGATGTCAAACCCAGTTGCACAGGGGCCATGTGTACTGCTTCATCCTAATCATACTAGTGATGTCATGGCTTGCACCAGCAGGGAGTCTTGCATGACCTAAGCATGGGAGCAAAAAGCAGATTGCAGATGTAAGGAGAGCAGAAGAG
>NC_056726.1:224167053-224310562 GCF_019279795.1 Protopterus annectens
TGTCCTTCCTTCTCCTCCCTCCTAGGCTGGGACTCATGCTCCCATTTCTAAGCCTGCAGAAGTGGAGCGCAGAAAAGGCAGAGATAAGGAGAGAGAGAGAGAGAGCACAGTCTGAAAAATGCAAGAGGTCCCTGGACCTTTCTACTTCAGGAACTCCTGCCAAGAGTTAGTCTAGGCTCTGTGACTCCCCTCAGCTTAGATCTCCCAGATTTTCCCCAGAGCCGGAGGAGCCACGACCACCATCTAGGGCCTTGGTTCCTTGACCTGCCAGGTCGGAGTCCATGGCCTCGTTGCAGTCCATCTGAAGCCTTTCTGAAGTTGACGGAGGTTCAGTCTTACACAAAGCCAGATAGGAGTCATGCCAGCTCCCCTCTCCCTCTGGAGGGAGGAGCTCACTTCCTTTCTTCACGTCATTTTCTTCTTCTCCAATCCGACCTCTGGGTTTGGAGTACTTTGATCTGAGGATGGCCTTAGGGGTCGGCGCCAAGGGTACCTGTCTCCTCGACACCGGCAGATGCCTGGAGCATGTCAGATCTGACCAGTTTGGATCCCAGTGGCTCTCTGAGGCGGAGCCTGGGTGTCGAATCTGAGGGAGTTGAACTTTTTCCATCGGCTCTGGCGTTGTCGGGCCAAGTTCCCCCCCTATGAGCTCCGTCCACTTCGGACCTGGCTCTGATTCTCGTGTCTGATCCGGGGAGAGCGGTTTCCTTATTGGTGGCCCAGGAGGCACGTTCTCCCTTGGCATTCGACATGGTAGAAAGGGTTCGTTCCACTGGATCGAGACTCTTGACTATTTCCTCAGACTCCACCCTGACTCCTTCGGCTTTGTCTATGAATCCCATCATTTTACCAAAGGGACAGCCTGTGCTCGAGGAGCCCCAGGCAGTTCCCCTTGGAACAAGTGGCTTGCGAGTTCCCCTCAGAGAGCCCCGCTGGAGATGTGCCTTGCAAGCATACGTGTAACAGGAGGCACTTGGACTCCCCCGAGTCCTTCACCGAAGACACGGATTTGGATGATGGGGAAGGTTCCCCTAGATCACCTTCTGAGGATGTCTCCTTTGAAGACATGGAAATCCTATGCCAGCAGGGAGGTTGGTCCGCACCCAAACCCTCCTCTGACGAGTCCGTGTGCCTGGAGGCTTTTGGCACGGGCCCATCTACTTCCTGGGTGTCCCTTCCCGCAGGTCCCCTGGTGGACCTGGTCACCTCACGGGCCTGGAAGGAGCCGGACACCATGGAACCAATCCCAAAATGACCAGACAAAATTTTGAACCCTCCCTCTGACGGACCAGCATGGAACAAAGGGTTCCCTGTAGACGCTGTGGTGTTAGCAGCAGCCACCAAAAAGGAACCAGGAGAGTTCCTCAGTTTATCCTTCTGACTGAGAGTCTAGGATGATGGACCGCTTAGGGAAGCAGGTTTATGCGTCAGTGACCTTTTTCATAAGGGTGCTGAACTACCTGGCCCACATTACTAGACTACAGCGCAAACTGGTAAAGGAACTGGCTGAGTCTCCCCCTAAGTCCATGTCTCAGGAGGACAGAGATGCGTTCTCCACGAGGATGGTCACTTTAAACGCAGTTTCCAACATGTCCATGCGACTCCTTTCACATGCTACTGAAGGAGCGGCTAGGGCAGCTGGGTCCGGCGTGTCCATGAGGCGCAACGCCTGGCTCAGATTGTCAGTTCTCGGAACCTTTCAAGGCATCTTTTGCCAGTGCCCCTTATGACGGTTCTACCTTTTTTGGTAAGACCGTCAAAGACACCTTGGTCTAGAGTGAGAAAGATGGGACGACGCGGTCTGCTGCCGGAATCCGCTTCTCGAACCCTCAAAGATCTTTTTCCTGGAATCAGTGAGGGCTCCAGAAGTTTCAGTATTCTCAGGACACTCTGGGCTCTTCTTCCCTTAGAGGCAGATGGGGACAGGATAGATGCTACTCCAGAGGTAGAGGGGGTCCGAGGAAATTTGGGTCTCGAGAACCATTTTTGGACAGGCCTGCGCAGCAACCCGGAGGGGTTGCCTGACTGCTCTACCGCTGGGTGCTTCAGATTATATCCAGAAGATACTTAGTCCATTTGTGGTTCCTCCCAAACCTCTCAAGCACCTCCCTGATGTACCACCCATGCAAAGGGAGGCAACAGCACTGGAAATTTCCAAGCTGCTAGAGAAATGAGCCATCAAACCCATCTCCCCAGATCAGTCCGGATCGGGCATCTACTCCAGGTTCTTTTTGGTGCCAAACAAAACGGGGGACTTAAGGCCCATTCTGGACCTATCTACCCCGAACCTGTCAGTTGCCAAAGAAAAGTTCTGGATGATCACCTTACAGTCCATCATGCCGTACCTGCAAGAGTGTGACTGGATGTGCTTGTTAGACCTTCAGGATGCCTACTATCACATAAAGATGCACAGACGCTCCAAGAGGTTCCTCCGCTTTTGGCTAGGAGTCCATTACCAATTTTGAGCCCCTACCCTTTGGTCTCACCACAGCCCCAGAGTGTTCACCAAAGTGATGGCAGTAGTAGCAGCTCACCTGAGGCTTCAGGGGATTCAGGTCTACTTGTACCTAGATGACTGGCTCTTCATTTTTCTCCCCAAGCGTCTAATTTGTCAAATCAGGGATTATTTCCTACAGCTTGCACTTCACTTGGGGATTAAAATCAACACATCCAAATGTCTTCTAACTCCTGTCCAGGTGATAGTCTACATTGGGGCATGAATAGACACACTACAGTCCAAAATCTTCCTGACCACGGAGAGAGTTCAAAACCTGAGGATGCATGTTTCCCTCATCTACCGTTCTCACCTTCCCTTGGCAGAATCGGTTTTGAGGGCCCTAGGTTCTATGGCAGTGACCGTAATGATTATTCCGTGCGCCCAGTTACACATGCGAGTTCTACAGTGGACTCTGGCGGTACAGTGGTTCCTGTTGGATCTTCCATTATTGCATTCAGTACACCTCAGTCGAGTCTGTAGGTCGTCCCTTCTTTTGTGAATGTACTCTCCGGAAATCCTGGAGGGACGACCTTTTGTCCAGTCCCTGTCCAAGCCACTGTGACCATGGATGCCTTCCAACTTGGGTGGAGGTGGGGCATTGTTTGGTTAGGACAGTCTAAGGCCTGTGGTCCCCTATTGAGACCAGTTTGCATATAAACATTCTGGAGATGATGGTGGTCCTTTTGGCGTTGCAGGCCCTTCATGCCTTTCTTCCTCTGTGAACCATTGCAATTCAGTCAGGCAACATGTCTGTGGTCTGGTATGTCAACAAACCGGGAGGGACCAGATCTTTACCCCCTTTGTCGCAAGGCCATGAGAGTTTGGGAATGGGCAATCTCCACCGGTTGCTTTCTGATAGCAATGCACATTCCGGGATGGTCCAACATCCTAGTGAACAGGTTAAGTCGGACTATACTGATGCCTTACGAGTGGTCTCTGAATCCCTCCGTAGCGGAGCAGATGTTTTTGGAGTGGAGTCAGCCTTGCTGCGATCTCTTCGCATCTCCTTCCAATGCGAAATGCAGCGAGTTCTTCATCTGAACCCCCAGCCGGGGAACTCCTCCAGAAATGCCCTAGTCCATGCTTGGCCTCCCGGTCTTCTGTATGCTTACCCTCCAGTGCCTCTTATTCCGAGGTTTCTACAGAAAGCTTGTTTACCTGGGAGCAAAGTGATCCTCATTGCCCTGTTTTGACCTCGACAGGTGTGGGTTTCCCTTCCTCTGGTCTCATCTTCTGGATCCCCTTCAGGATCTTATTTCACACCCCTCGGGGGTTCCTCATCCGTGCCTGGACAGTTTGAAGCTCACGGCATGGCTGCTCCTGTTCCCCTAATTGCTAAGACTCCTGGATTATCCTCTTCAGTCAGGTCTGTTCTGGTGGCAGCTCATAAGTCTTCCACCAGGAAGGTTTACCTTAGCAAATGGAAGCGTTTTTCCTTTTGGGCTTCTCAAAGAGTTTAGACCCTTTCAAGGCTCCTGCTCCTGCTATTCTCGATTTTTTTAGCAAGCTCTTCTACTATCAAAGATCAACTAGCTGCCATCTCTCATTTTCACGTGGGTGAGAATTCTGCTTCTCTAGCCTCTTCCAGACAGTGTAAAGCCTTTATTAAAGGTGCCTTCCTATTATGCCCTCCGGTCAAGGATTCTGTTCCCCCATGGGACCTTACTCTGGTTCTTCAAGCTTTGGTCGCTCCGCCATTTGAACCTGCAGCAACCACGGATCTTAGTTTTTGTCTTGGTAAATAGCGTTCCTAGTGGCCATCACCACTGCTAAAAGAGTTTCAGAACTGCAAGCGTTGTCTGTTAAAGTTCCATACATGATTTTCCATAAGGACAGGGATTCCCTTCGTACCAATCTGTCCTTTCTTCCCAAGTTAGCTTCACAAGTTAACATCAGTCAGACCATTAACTTACCTGTTTTTTTTCTAAAGTTTGCTAACAAAATGGTGTACAGACTCCACTTGTTGGATGTTCATCGACTAGGGTTACGATTTTATTTACACAGGACAAGAACCTTTCGTAAATCTGATCAGTTGTTTGTGTTCTTCTCTAAACCCTTTTTGGGTAAACCTATCTCTAAGGTCATTGTCGCTAGTTGGATTTCCTTGTGCATCCTTCAGGTCTGTAAGGATAAAGGTTGGTCACCTCCAGGTCAAGTGAAAGCTCATTCGACTAGGTCAATGGCTACTTCTGCGGCCTTTTGGTCGAGAGTCTCCTTGGATGATATTTGTTCTGCAGCTGCTTGGTCTTCATCTCATACCTTTATTTCTCACTATAAATTGGATTTGATTTCTAGAAGGAGAGCTTCCTTTGGTTCCGCAGTGCTCCGGAATATCCTTCCATGAGGGCCTCCCATGAGTTTAGTAGC
The DNA here is from genome assembly GCF_019279795.1 of Protopterus annectens. Lineage (NCBI taxonomy): Eukaryota > Metazoa > Chordata > Ceratodontiformes > Protopteridae > Protopterus > Protopterus annectens. The sequence goes on from NC_056726.1 coordinate 224,171,918, forward strand.
TGGGGACACTGTCCCACAGGTTGAAGATCAAATGAAGTAAACTACGTCAGATAAAGAAGTTATGTACTCACCATACCGTTCCATCTGAGTAGGTGTTCATCGTGTTTCACTGTTGCAGTCATGACTGTAGGGTTCTCCCCTGCTGGCAGGCAGCCCTCGGTCGGCCAGAATCCCAAAGTCTGGGTCCGGCGTCGGCTGTTCATCCATGCTCCCTGACGTCAGAGCGCCAGGAGTACAAAGCTGACAGCCGACGCCATCTTCTCCGGTCTTTCTTGCTGTGCGGTGATAGCAGTTCGCAAGTGCCGGTCGGCTGACTCCTGACTATTTTTTCTGATAAACTTCAGTCCGAAGACTTTCTTCTCCACTCTAAGCTAAGTACCCCGTTGGGGAAACTTTTTTCTTGCTCCAGTCTGATGTCAGAAAAAGTTAATAATTGTATTTCATGTGGGAAGCAAATACCTCATAAGGATTTTCATTCTTACTGTATTCCTTGCTTAGGCCCTGACCACGACGTAGCTAGTTGTCGGTTTTGTGCTAGATTCAATCAACGTACAATTAAATGAAGGTACGATTTTGCTTTTCATTACTTCGGTAGGCACTTTAACTACAAAATGTCGTCTGATACGGTTCCGGCTACCGGAGTTCACAAACGTTGCAAGGATAAAGACAGGCCTCCGAGGCCCAAATCTGATGATATCGCACAAGCGGAGCCAGCTTCAGGTTCGGCCGTCGTCAGTGAGGCGCTTTTGCAGCCCCTGTTGGCCATTTCAGAACCGATGGCCGAAACGGACTCTCATGAGGAGCCAACCAGGCCTTTGAATATTTCTATTGCAGGACCTTCGGACAATGCTCCTTCGGATGGGTCCGGAGCCGCTGTGCAGGTACTGGCTTCCGAAGGGGTTTTCAGGCCTACTCAGCTTCTAATAAAGGCAAAGACAAAGGCAAAGACTCCTTCTAAATCAAAGACTGCAACTCAGGCCTCTTCTGAACCGGCTCCCAAGTCACAGAAACAGTTACTCAAGATGGCGGAGGATTTACTTACTATGATTAGGGGTTCACATCCCCCTCCAGATAAAAGGCCAAGGCAGGAAGTTTCTTATGATTCCTCTGATCAGGCTTCTGTTTCTTCAGTTGTTTCTTCTGACCAGGAATATTCTTTCCCTCCTTATGAGGATTCTGATGCTGAGGAATCCATTCCTTCAGCTTCTCCCCCTGAGGATTTCTCTTTTGGGGAAACTTTGCATGAAATGAGGGAACATTTCCACTGGGAAGGACAGGAGTATTCGGAATCTAAGAAAAGACTAAGGGATTTTCTTCTTCTCCCCCAACATAGACCCCTGGCTATTCCTCCTGTTTTGGATATTGTGGATGATTCTTTTTCGGAGGCTAACTTAACCCCTGACTCTTTTCCTCCTGCTCCTGTTAAGCCTGATGGATATTACAGGGTTCCTGATTCCCACCAGTTTTTATACAAGAACCCTTCTGCTGACCCTGAAACCATTTCTCAGGGTCCTAAGGGAGTTAAGGCCGCTTCTGCCAAAAACCCCATTCCCACTGAAAAGGATTCTAGATCTTTAGAAAGATGGGGCAAAAAAGTGTACACTTCTGCTACTTTATCCATTAGGGCTTTAAACTGTCAGTTTCATATGCTGAAATACCAGCAATTTCTCTTGTCTGTTTTAAAACAAAAGCTTACTTCCATTTCTGCCTGTGCAGATGATAAGGAATTACATGACTTATTGCATGCCACTGAACAACAGTTGGGAAGCATGGTTTACACTGTGGATTTGATGCCTTGGAGGCTTCTTGTAGGGCCGCTACCTCCGGCACAGTTATTAGAAGGCATGCTTGGCTAAAGGAACAAAATTTGCCAGAACAAGTTAAAGCTAAATTATTGGATGCGCCTGTTCAGCATAATGTTTTGTTTGGATCAAAAGCTGAAGAGGTGATTAAAAAATGGAGGATAAGGCGAAATCCATGAAAACTGTTAAAGATTTCTTACAAGCACAGCCACCAAGATTCAGCAGGAATTGGCCTTCTAAAAATTGGTCCTTTCCCTCTTCAGACAGGCCTCAGAGGGGTAGATATAGACACTCCCGAGGAAGGCCTCAAACACAAGCTTCTTATAGACCAAGACAGTGGACTGCTTCCACCCCTAGGGGAGGAGAGGACAGGTCACAAACTCAAAGGAAACGGACTCAATGACTCCCTCTGTTGGGCTGCAGGAACTTCTTGCCTGGAAGCCCCTCTCAGAGGAAAACTCTCTCTTTTTTTATCAAAATTGGACTCGTATAACCCAAAACAAGTGGGTTCTGGATGTGGTTTCAAGAGGTTACAAATTCCATTTTCATACCCTGCCAAGGCCAAGTGGATGGCCAGACCTTCCAAAACATCAATGGACAGAGGCCTTAAACCAGGTGGAAGCTCTTTTGGCTATGAAAGCCATAGAACTAGTTCCACTTTCAGAGATGGGACAAGGTTTTTACTCGAGGCTCTTTCTAGTCCCCAGGAAGCAAAACTCACGGAGACCCATTCTGGATCTGTCAGTCTTGAACACCTTTCTAGAGATTCCAAAATTCAAGATGCTTACTCTACAGCAGCTACTTCCAATGCTGTCCAAAGATGCATGGATGGTAACTTTGGATTTAAAGGAGGCATATTTACACATTCCCATCAGGCAGGAACGCAGAATATACCTCAGGTTCAAGGCCGGATCGAGGCACTTTCAATTCTCTGCGCTGCCCTTTGGATTGTCTGCTGCGCCCAGGGTCTTCACCAAATGCCTGGCTCCAGTAGTAGCTTACTTCAGACTCAAGGGAATTCAAATTTACCCTTATCTGGACGAATGTCTAATTCAGGCAGACAGCAAGGATGTCTTACTCCAGCATCTAGAATTTGTACAGAACCTCCTCAAGTTCCTGTGATTCTTTGTAAACATAAAAAAGTCAAATTTGACACCCTCACAACAGATAACTTTTCTGGGTGCTCTTCTAAACACCACAACCCAGATGGCATTTCTGACATCCGAAAAACAATTACAGCTGGCTTCAACTTTCAAAACCTTGGCAACTTTAACTCGGCTATCTGCAAGGAGATTCCTGCAGGCTTTGGGTTACATGGCCTCCTGCATCCTTCTCGTACCATATGCAAGACTACACATGGGGAAAATACAGTGGTACCTAAAAAGTGTATGGTCTCAGCATTGCCACAGTTTAGACATACTGATCTCCGTCCTGCCTTGTCTTCAAAAGGAATTCCTTTGGTGGTCCAGGGCATGTACTCTAAACAAAGGGAAACCCTTCTGTCTGCCTCCTGCCACTCCGATTCTAACCACGGATGCCTCGGATTATGCTTGGGGAGCCCATTTTCAGGGCAACTGTCTGCAGGGCCTTTGGACAAAGGATCAGAAGCACCTGCATATCAATTTAAAGGAAATGTTAGCCGTTCAGAAAGCTCTAATGGCCTTCAGGAATATTCTACAACCAGGACAACTACTAATACGGACAGACAACACCACAGTTATGTGGTACATAAACAAGCAAGGGGGATCTCATTCCTACCCCCTTTGCAGACTAGCCATGGATCTATGGAACACAGCTCTAGCTTGCAATCTGGACCTTCAAGCTCAGTTTCTACCAGGGAAGCAAAACTTCCTGGCAGACAGTCTGAGCAGAAACCTTTTGGATCCACACGAATGGATGCTGGACACCGAAATATTCAGGATGATAACAGCAGTCTGGGGGCGTCCTCACATAGACCTCTTTGCATCCCATCTCAGTCATCAACTACAGAATTTTTGCACCAGGACTTTCCACAAACTAGCTTGGAAAGTGGATGCACTATCTTTCAGTTGGAGAAACCTCTCGGGATATGCCTTTCCGCCTCTTCCTCTTCTTCCACGGGTATTATTAAAGATCAAACAGGACAAGCCCAAGATGATAATCTTGTTGGCCCCAAATTGGCCTCGACAGTTTTGGTACCCCACTCTGAAAAACCTATGTCTGGAGCCCCCTTGGGTTTTACCAAAAACTCCGAACCTTCTGTCCCAACATCAGGGTCAGGTTCTGCACTCCCATGTCAGCACACTCAGCCTGGTGGCCTGGTTAATCCAGGGCCTTTGATTTCTTCTCTCCTACCCAAGCAGGTTATGGATGTCATTTTAGAAGCCAGACATCCTAGCACTAGAAAATCTTATGCAGGAAAATGGAAAAGATTTTGTTCATGGATGCAGGCTCAGGATTCTGATCCTCTTCTTCCGAACATTCCTTTAATTTTACTTTACTTGACAGATCTCTTACATAAGGGTCTCTCTTTCTCTTCCATTAAGATACATGCCTCTGCTATTTCCACTCATTATAATACAGACCCTCCAATCTTTTCCCACCAGCTCATGAGACAGTTTCTCAGAGGAGCTAAGAACTTAAGACCTCCTAGATCTCCTCCCATTCCTGCTTGGGATCTCAACTATGTTTTGGAAAAGCTCACCTTGCCTCCTTTTGAGCTGCTGCCTCTTCTGACATCAAGTTTTTATCTTGGAAGACAGCCATCCTGTTAGCCCTAACCTCTGCCAAGAGAGTTTGAGTTACAAGCTCTTATGGCTGTGGAACCTTATATTATTTTTCATCAAGACAGGGTGTCTTTGAGGACTAATCCTACCTTCATGCCTAAGGTGGTTTCCAAAGTGGCTTTAAATCAAACTATCCACTTGCCAACTTTTTTCCCCACTCCTCAAAATAAAGGGGAAAGGATCTTACATTCCTTGGATGTACACAGACAACTACGTTTTTACCTGGACAGAACCAACAACATCAGAAAATCGGAACAATTGTTTGTTTCTTATGCTTCAAGTTCCCAAGGTAAAGCCATTTCAAAACAGACCATTTCTAAATGGATTGCTCATGGAATCAGATTTTGTTATTCACACCATGGAAAGCAAATCCCAGGGTGTATACGGACTCATTCCACCAGAGCTGCTGCCACTTCTGTGGCCTTCCTCAGGGGAGTTCCTACCAAAGACATTTTGGAAGCTGCAACTTGGAGTTCAGTGCATACTTTTCCTAAGCACTACAATCTACCTCTCTACTCTAAGTCTAGGGCAGGCTTTGCCTCTTTAGTCTTGCAGGGCCTTTTAGCCGCCCCTTCTACTTTGACCACCTCCCTTTCTTTCAGCTTTGGGATTCTACCCTACAGTCATGACTGCAACAGTGAAACACGATGAACATAATACAGTTGTGTACACCTACCATAAATGTAGATGTTCGAGCGTCTTCATTGTTGCAGTCTGGGTTTCCCTCCCTCCTGTCCCCTCTTATTTTACTTTTGTGTGGTTCCTTTTTTCACCATTCTTCTGAGGTGTATTTGCAAAGGATATGGGAGGGCAAGAAAAACTGGAGAAGATGGCGTCTGCTGTCAGCTTTGTACTCCTGGCGCCCTGACGTCAGGGAGCATGGATGAACAGCCGACGCCGGACCCAGACTTTGGGATTCTGGCCGACCGAGGGCTGTCTGCCGGCAGGGGAGAACCCTACAGTCATGACTGCAACAGTGAAGACACTCTAACATCTACATTTATGGTAGGTGTACACAACTGTACTTTCTACTTCATTTGTCTTCAACCGTCCCTCCCTCCTTCCTCCTAGCCTTACCATATGGACAAACTGTTTGGCTGAAGCTTTAGGTGCGTAAGGTGTGTTTGCAGGTCGGGTTCTCAGTTTAGGTGGTAGCAAACTCTATCTGGCAGTTCAAAGTTAGTGGAGGTGTATTATGGGTAAGGGAAGGAGCTTGGAGCTCCGAGCAGATGCTAGTGAACTTGCCAGCTCAGATCCGATACGGATCCGGTACCCACAGGTTGAAGACAAATGAAGTAGAACTACTCTGATGGAACGCTATGGTGAGTACATAACTTTTTTTTTCATTGTAATAAGTGACATGGGAGCTTTAAGAAACACCAATGCTGGTATCATCGGAAGGGAATAAATGTATTTACGTAAACACAATAAATAGTAATATGTGGGATGGATTTATAACGAAGAATGGAAAACTGAAGTGACTGGAATCAGAAACAAAGCAGTGAAAGGGGGTGGCATACTGAGTTACAATTTGGGAAAAATAAATTAGAGAAGATACATTAAAAGTGATTTACTGGTTTAAGAAAATTGCTGCAGACAACATGGACAAATCCCCCAATTGCAAGACACAAATTACAGGGAGCAAATACAGACAACAGTACAGTAAGAGGTAAATGGCCCAAGACCATGCAACTCAAATGTCCCTGATTCTGGAGAATGCTCATGATTTTTTTAATCTTATTTTTGACCTGTCCCTCATAACCTCTCCGGTAATCAGTGGTGATTGCTGTTAAGTCAATAATGTGACAGTTTACACTTGCAAAACAGTTGTTTAGAAAATGCACATTGATCCAAAAAAGTTTTATTTTAATTGCATCACAGTGCTATATAAAAACAAAATGTTTTATTTTTTATGACCTTTATGACAGTTATTTAAGAATTTTGCTTTCTCTGGAATCCCTGAAAAATGACATTGGAAGGTTTGCCAGACATTGGAAGGTTTGCCATACAATGTGTTACCAATTAGGTAGTAAGAATTAACATTTGAGGTCAGAAAGAGGCAGTGATGCAGCAAAAATAGGTGTTCAACTCTAAGTAGGTGGATAGTACAAGGCAATAGTATGTGAACTTTGTCTTCTACTGTGAGCTATCAATCACAACAGCAAACAGCTCAAATTACCTTTGCCACTTTGACAGATACAAAGCGAAGGTGTTTTAAGGGGAGGGGAAATGAGTTTAAAGACTAACTCAAGCATAATAAAAGAATAACAATTGATGACTTTAGAGAGAAAAAGAAGTAACAGACACTGAGAATACTGCTCTGTGCAATTATCCCAAATGGTAATTAAACCTGACTGACTAAAAGAAAGCAGAGTATATGTAAAGTTAATGCATTGACAGCAGCTTATGGGCTATGATGTAATATTTTAAAGCCAACCATTGCATTGTGGGGATGCATAGAGGTAGACAAAAAAATTAAGATGCCTAAACCCATGTGGGCAGACTCTGGGATTGCATTTAAAAATATTTTAAAGTATATAAGAGTGCAAAAGTGAATGAACTGGGGTGGGGTGGGGCTGGACATCTGTGTATCCAAGAGACAAGATGGAAGGGTAATGCAGCAAAGCCACTTGGCTTGGGATCCAGAGCCTACTACTCAGGAGGGGGACAGGCTAGAAATAGTGTTGGAATTGTGGTGAAAAAGGGGCTTTAGAATGCAGTGAGGGATATCATCAGAATTCGTGACAGACCCATGGCAGTTAGACTCCACTGTAATGATAGGGCAGTATTCATAATCTCAACATATGCCCCACAGCAGAATTGTGATAGTGAGGAAAATAGTGAATTCAGACAGCAGTTGCAGGACCTTCTAGGTGTAAAGCAGGACAACATGAATTGGTGTTTATAATGGGTGACTTGAATGCACATATCGGGACAGACAGAATAGAATAAGAGGACTGCCTGGGTCCACATGGGTGGGGCAATAGGAATAAAGGAGAGGCCGTTCTAGACTTCTGTCTGGCAAATGGCTTGATAGTAGCCAACACATGGTTCAAAAAGAGACGGTCACAAGATCAGATACAAAAGTGTCCAACATGCAACTCTGTCTTCCTTCTAGTAAGGACAAGGCACTGAGTAAGAATCAGTGATGACAGAATTATCCCAAGTGAAACAGTCAGTCCACAGCATAAACCACTGCTTGCCGCAGTCAGCTGCAAGCAGTGGTCAGAGAAGGCTCTCTAAGGTCAACAGAGACCAGGCTGAAGACCTAGAAGTTGATTGGAGGGAAAATACAACCTTTCAAGGAATTACTCAGGGGGTGTAGCACCCCAAGAAGAGGTGGAAATAGGTGGAGTTGAAGAATGGCAGCACCTCAAAACAGCATGTGTGAGGACTACAGAACAGATATGTGACAGAGTCAGGTATGCAAATAAGGTACATAAGGAAAGCTGGTATGGGAATAAGGTACATAAGGTAAGCTGGTATGGGAATAAGGTACATAAGGAAAGTTGGTGGTGAAATGTGGAAATCCAGGAAGTCATAAAAAAAAAAAAAAAAAAAGAGTGCAAGAAAAAGTGTGAGAAAAGACTGTCCAGGGTAGGTACTAGTCTGCTAACAAAGAAGCTTAGAAAGTAGTTGCAATAGCATCAGAGGCAGTCTACCAACTTCTGGAAAGTGACTCATTAGGTGGCACAAAAACTATATCAGGTTGCAAGGCAAAGACAGAAAGGTAAAGATAGTCAGACACCCTTCATAAGGGATGCCAGCAACAACCTGCTCACCAATCCACAAGGCATCAAAGACCGAGTATTTCCAGCAGCTTCTGAATGAAGAAAACCACACAGAAGCTGTACTGCCCCAGCAACAGCCTACAATGAGAGAAGAAGAGGAACCGAACTGTGGTCAGTACAGAGGAATCAAACTCCTATCATATTGCATGGAAGTTCTAGAGGATGATAGATAAATGGATGCACAGAGTAGTAGAATATAAGATGGGAGATGAGCAGTTCGGATTCAGATCAGGGTGCAGCACAACTGATCCGATGTTTGCAGTGAGACAGTTCAGAAGAAGTTAGAGATGAGGAAAGAGTCCAACTGGGCATTCCTAGACTTGGAGGAAGCATATAACAAGGTCCCAAGAAAGCTGATCTGAGCAGTACTACGGTGGTTTGAGGACCCAGAAACATTGGTAGAATTAGTACAGGCTATGTACAAGGACCCAGTGGCTCTAGTACAAACCGTGTTCAACCTCACAGAGGGATTCTCAGTGGGCGTGGGTGTACACCAAGGTACATCTGACCCAACTGCTGTTCATACTGGTGATTGACTACATTAGCAAACAGGTTGGAGAGACAGATCAACAAAGTTACTGTATGCAGGTGATGTGTCATTACAGGCAGACTTTGAGCAAGAACTCTAGCAAAGTATAGAGCAGTGGAATGCAAAACTGAAGGCACATGGAATGAAATAAGCACAGATAAGACAGTGGTAATGGCAACAAGCTGGGGAAATCAGAAGAAGCTGAGAATTGAGATAGAAGGGAAGATGGTGGAACAGGTAAATAGCTTCAAGTGTCTGGGAGGGCTGGTTGATTTGAAGGGAAGTCTAAATGAAGAAGTCAAAGCTAGAGTCAGAGGGGCTGCAGCAAACCAGCTTAGTGTGTCAGGTGTAGTCTGTGACAGAAGAATGCCAAAGAAGCTGAAAAGTAAGGTGTATAAGACAGTGGTGCGACCAGTACTACTGTATGGTACAGAAACCTGGGCAGTAAAGACAAAGCAGATGAAGAAGGTAGAGGTGGTGGAAATGAAGTGCCTGAGAAGGGTGGTAGGATGCACACTGTGAGACAGATGAAAAAATGAGGACATAATAGCAGATGCCAAAGTAGCTTCAATTGCAGAAAAGATCAAAGAGAACAGATTATGGTAGTTTGGGCACATGTGCAGAAATGCAGAAAACAATCTGATGAAGAAGATTTGGCACAGACAGAAAGAAGGTAAGAGGAATCGAGGATGTCCATCAAAGAGGTGGATGGATTGTGTGAAAGACGATTTGTGACAGTCGGGCGCGATTGTCAAAGAAGGCAGAAGTGACATTGAATTGAGAGAGATGGCGACATTTAAAACGATTTCCTGACCCCATGTAGAAAATCAGAAAAAGAGGGCTGATGATGGATGAAGATGGAGGATGATAGTCCAAAAGTGGTGTTAAAATGTAGGAAATATTGAGACATAATGAAATAAGCCATGTTTTTTCAGTGTGTGGGTGTAGTTCTCCTTTGATGTGTGGTCACTCGGACTTTAAGAAATGTGGCAGTTATAGGTAGAAAATCCCACCTGCTGATTGATATGTGCTTTGTGTAGCCATTCAGCATCTATTCTCACACTCCAAATATACAGGACCTTTAACAAGAGGATAATAAAGTACAGAAGAAACAAGCTTTGTAGTAAATGGTCTTTTGCCCATGGAAAAGTACAGGGCAGAGGCTACTTGGTTCCGAGTTCTAGAAACCAAGGTTAGACTGGGGAAAAGAGGATACCCTTCTAGAGCTAAATCATCCCAGGACATTTCTCCTTACATACACCAAGCTGTTGCTGTACTTGACCCCCGCCCCCTTAAGTAAGAGGGGACATTTTCTTTGGGCATCAGTGAGGTCGCAAGATTTTCAATAACATTAGTGAATGGACCCATTACAGGTTTTCTAGGTAAGGCAGTGCACCTCCCTGTCAGACAGTGGGTAGGCTCATCTCCACCAGACCTAATTTTCTAGATCCCTTATGTCCAACAAATCCGCTTCTTTTCTTAGGAGTCATGTTACTGTTGATTTTTGACTAGCACAAAAATGATGTGGGCCATCCTTAAGCATCAGTAAAAGATGAGCCTTGTCCCTTTCCTTTTGGTTGGTTTGTCAGATAGAAACGGATCTGGTATGTTTCCTGTATCTTCTTCCTTCTCATCTTCCCCAGTCTTGGCCCCAGGGAGTTGTGATTTGTACCTGATTGGGGCCTCTGTGCTGATGGCTGACCTTGCAAGGACTTGATTCATGTTGATGCTGATAGTGTCCTTGGCTCTGGTTTTACCATCATTGATTCCATTAGCTCTGACACTTTCATTAGTGGTAGCACTAGGTGACCGTTGTCAAAGGTTGGCTTCTACATACCTCTCAACTGTACAGATTTTTTCAGACTGTCCAGATTTATGTCTCATACTTTTGGTCTGTTTCTTATAAAATTTTAGATATGATGCTGTCAGTTTTCATTTTATCTTCAACATATGGGTTTGGATCCAGTCCGTCTGATCAGACTCTGCCACTGCAAAAGCTCATGTCAACCAAAAAGCTCTCAAGCTCCCTAACTTACCCACAATGCACCTCTGCTAATCTCCTCAGATCTCTTTTGCCACTTTGAAGACATGGCCATTCCTGACGGCTCTTGAGCAATAAGGATTTTTTAAACAGTTTATATTACCTTTCTTCCTTTTTAGTCATATTTTCCTGTGTTGTCTGTTTTAAGATGATTTGTCTTCTTTGATCCTTTCCCCAGAGTTTTACTTATATTTTATAAAGTAAAACTAACTTGACATGTTAAGTTGTCAATCTCGCCTTCATTCTTGCTGGATGGGTTCGGAGCCGATCCTCGGCTCCGACTCGGCACTTGCTAAGCTCGAGAGCTAATTTTACCAGCTCGAGGCAACCCTATATCCCATGATGCAAGGTGGAGATTACCTAGATCTCGTTTGCCGCTTCGCTAACGAGGTGTCTTCTTTTACCAGCTCTTGGTAAGTGAACTTTTCAGAGACTTTTCGTCTACTCCCCCTTAACTTTATATATATATATATATATATATATATATATATATATATATATATATATATATATTATATATTTTTGTTAATTATCGACTTACCTTAGCCCTATTCCCGTCAGTGTTCCCTTCTTTTTGACTAAATATTCCCTTGTCCCTAGTCAGGCCTTAGGCCTTCCCCTCCCTAAATTTTTTTCCTGTCAGGGATTGTTTGTGTGTGACTGTGTTTTCCCTGGTTAATTTAATTAATTTAATTTAATTTGTTGGACTGAGTGTTTTTTGTGTGTGATTGTGTTACTGTTGTTCATCGATTATGTCGAGGGACACTAAGGTCTCAGGCTTTAAGAAGTGTGACTCGTGCTGTCAGAAGATGTCTCTGACAGACAGTCACACTTCTTGTGTTTATTGCCTGGGACCTTCGCACCTGCAGGACTCTTGTGCTATCTGTCATGCTTTCAGCCCAAGAGTCCTGCAGGAACGAAAAAATAAACTCATTTTAAGGGGCTTATTAAAGCCCGAGAGCTCCCCGACTAAGTCGGTGCCAGGGAAGCCCTCGAAACCTGTTAAGCCTTCGGCTCAAGCTTCCAAGCCGTCGGCTTCAGGTCCTTCCTCACCAGGCTCGAGATTGGCTCCGGCCGGAGCCAATCTTTCTATGCCAATCTCAGTATCGGCTCCATCCGGTGCCGATACTACCAGACCTAGACACTCAGTGTCGGCTCCGGCTGGAGCCGACGTATCTTCGGCTCCGATGGCTCCATTGATCTCGAAAAAGAGATCTCGATCCCCTTCAGTGGAATCCATACATTCGGCTCCGAGATCACCTTTGCTCTCGGAGCGGAGCCATCAGAGCCGATCTTCTCGGTCATCCAGGCTATCTGATCACGACCTTGAGAGAGTGGTGAGTAAACTATTAAAGTCTCAGGCATTGGCCCAAATACTCCATAGCCCATCTCAACAGACGGTAGCTATATCACATCCACCGAGCATTCCTCCTCCGATTCCCTTACAGAGTTCGGAGCCGGAGCTCCTCGGAACCGGTACTGTTGTGACTTTGGAGCCGATACCACCCCTTTCGGCTCCGTCGTCCTCGGCTCCGATTTCCTCCTTGAGACCTTCATTGGAGGGATCCGGGCATCTAGTTTCTCTCGTCGGCTCCGAGGGGGCGAGTGGCTTCGGACCCTTGTCCGACCCCGTTCTCCCTCTCGGAGCTTCGGCGTTGGTGAGCTCGGCCCCGACATCTGCCTCGGAGCCTTCCCTCTCAGTGGGTCCTGGAGTTCCTATCTCTTCGGACAGGGAACTTTCTGGTCTCTCTGACGGGGGAGCCTTCGAGGTGATGAGGAGTGTACTAGCCCCTGGGCTTAGTTAACGGACAGTTCCATCAGCTCCTCCCACTACAGTGCCTGCTGACGTCTCTTCCCACTCTCTTGCTCCCGGACCCAGAGATCCAACGCCTCAGGTTTCCCCATTGGGAATATCTTCCTCTTCCGAGGCTTCTCCTGATCCATCAGGAGAACCCCCGCGTAAGAGGACATGTAAGAGGAAACATTTGGACTCCCCTGAGTCTACTACATCAGATACTGACTTGGATGAGTCGGAGGGATCCCCAAGGTCCTCCTCTGAGCATGTCTCATTTTCAGACATCCTTGAAATCCAACAGAGGGGATCTCGACCCTCCACCTCCTGGGTGTCTCCGCCTTTCGACCCTCTCATGGAGGTAGTGGCTCGGAAGGTGTGGATGGCTCCAGATTCGGTGGAACCTATCCCTAGGAGACCTTCAAAATTTATTACTGCCCCACAAGATAGACAATATTTAACAAAGGGTGTCCCAGTTGATGCCATAGTGGTGGCTGCTGCCACCAAGAAGGAATTAGCTGATCCTTCAGTACCTGTCCATCCTCCTAATAAAGATTCTAGGACTATGGACAGGTACGGTAAGCGGATTTTTTCTTCAGCGACTTTTGCTATGAGATCGCTGAGCTACTTATGCCACTTCACCCGCCTTCAAAGAGATGTTCTTAAAGAGTTGGGAGACGTTTTACAGGATCCGTCAGCTGCTGGGTCTCAGGATAAGATTAGCTCACAGCTAGGAATCCTTAACTCCATTGCTAACTCCTCCATGCGGCTCATTTCTTATGCAGCCGATGGAGCGAGTAGGGCCGAAGGCACAGGAGTGGCTTTAAGACGTCAGTCCTGGATGCGGCTTTGTAATTTTGCAGACCCCTTCAAGGCGTCTTTCACAAACTCTCCCTTTGATGGCTCGACCTTGTTCGGTCCTCAAGTGAAAGACACTTTGACAAGATGCGAACAAGATGGCAAGACTCTTTCTGCCGTAGGAGTCCGTTTCTCTACCCTTTCTAGACCTTACCCCAAAGGACAGAAGGGAGGGAAAATGTGGTTCTGCAAATCTCAAGGAGTCACGCCTGACGCACGAAGTCACTTTACCCCCAGAGGCAGAGGGGGTAACAATAATAGATGCCGCCCTAGGGGCAGAGGTGGTCCGCAGAATCAGGGTAGCAGAGAGCCTCTTTCTGACAAACCCTTCCAGCATCCCTGAGATGTTGCCCGATTATCCGCCTTCGGAGGCAGTCGGGGGAAAACTATTGCTGTACCCAATAGCCTGGCTTTCCCTTTCTCAAGACAAATGGGTACAGTCTTTATATCCGAGGGTTACAAAATTCCCTTTATTCAAACCCCAATTCAACAAAAGGGAACCCTTCCAGATGTTCCACCCGGTCTAAGGGAATTAGCAGTACTAGAAATATCAAAACTGCTAGTAAAAAGAGCCATCCAGCCAGTCCCAGCGGACCAAATAGGATCCGGAATCTACTCAAGGTTCTTTTTAGTTCCAAAAAAGACAGGAGACTGGAGACCAATATTATTAGATCTCAGCAAACTCAACAAGTTTGCAAAGAAATCAAGATTCTGGATAGTCACGCCTCAGTCCATTCTGCCCTTTCTGGGCAAGGACAATTGGATGTGCTCGATAGATCTTCAGGATGCGTACTACCACATAAAAATTCACAGACGCTCCAGAAGATTTCTCCGCTTCCGGCTGGGGACCAGTCACTTCCAATTCAGAGCCCTGCCCTTTGGACTCACTACAGCCCCTAGAGTGTTCACCAAATGCATGGCAGTGGTTACGGCTCACCTGAGACGTCAAGGATTCCAGGTGTTTCCATATCTAGACGACTGGCTCCTCACTGCCACCACCAGGCATCAGCTTCTCCAAGCCAGAAATTACACCATTCACACTTGCAGAGGGCTAGGAATTTCTATAAATTTCGAAAAATCTGCCTTGTCCCCTTGTCAATATATTACTTTTATAGGCGCAAGATTGGACACCGTACAACTTTCAGCAAGGTTGACAGACCAAAGGATCTTGGACATTCAAAGACACGTCCAAGTGATTCTATTCAGCAACAAAATTCAGGCCAGATTTGCTCTGAAAGTACTGGGTCTTATGGCGGCTGCCATAACACTTCTTCCCCTCGCCCACTTTTACATGCGGCTTCTACAATGGATGCTATTCACCCAATGGTCCTTTCAACAACTTCCCATGCGTCACGAGATCAGAGTAACTCCAACTTGCAAAAGACATCTGACTTGGTGGATATCGTCCCCTCAAATCCATCAAGGCAGACCATTTGTTCCTCTTGCCCCGGTTGCCACGGTTACATCAGACACCTCCCTGATCGGGTGGGGGGGCATTATCAGGGCAGAATGGTCCATGGCACTTGGCAACCTTTCGAGTACCATCTGCACATAAATGTTCTGGAGATGAGAGCAGTGCTTTTAACGTTGCAAGCCCTCAACGACTCTCTTCCCCTGGGAACTATTGCAGTCCAAACGGACAATGTCTGTAGTGTGGTATATAAACAAACAGGGCGGAACCAAGTCCTATCCACTGTGTCGAGAGGCTCTCAGACTTTGGCAATGGGCAATCGCCTCTCACCGGTTTCTGATAGCAATGCACATCCCCGGGAAATCCAACATCATAGCAGACAGATTGAGCAGAGCTATTCTCATGCCTCACGAGTTGTCTCTCAAACAGTCAGTGACGGAAGAGATTTTTCAGAAGTGGGGTCTTCCTTGCTGTGACCTTTTCGCTACACCTCAAAACAGCAAATGCCCAGACTTCTTCTCTCTCTTCCCCCTTCCAGGCCATCCCGCCAGAGACGCTCTAACCCAAGATTGGCCCCGGGGACTTCTTTATGCTTTTCCACCCTTTCCGCTGATACCTCAGCTAATTCAGAAAGCAACCGCTTTGAGAGCCAAGTTGATTCTCATTGCCCCTTATTGGCCTCGACAGATATGGTTTCCGTTCCTACATCATTACCTCTTGGTACAGCCATGGCATCTGGACCCGGTTCCAGATCTTCTGACCCACCAGTCGGGTCAACTGCACCAATCCATACCCTCTCTCAACCTCACTGCTTGGTTGCTCCACTTCCATCCTTAGCCAGGCTTCCTATGATTTCTAATCCTGTACGGGATATCATAGTAGCTTCCCTAAAATCTTCTACCAGAAAGATTTACACTAGTAAATGGCGACGTTTCTCTTTCTGGGCAAAAGCTAGGAACATAGACCCCTATACTGCTCCAATTCATTCTGTATTAGACTTCCTAGCTGACATTTTTCATTTGGGATCCTCTTCTTCCACAGTGAAAGTTCAACTGGCAGTCTTTTCAAATTTTCATATAGGCTTTTTGGACTACAACATTATGTCACATAAACTTTGCAAGGCATTCCTTCATGGTATCTTTTTATTGAAACCTCCGATTAGAGACCCCCCACCACAGTGGGATCAAAATTTAATTTTAACATCCTTGATTCTTCCCCCGTTCGAACCTGCAGCTGCCTGTTCTTTGAAATTGCTTTCCTGGAAGACACTTTTTCTAGTTGCCATTACATCTGCCAGAAGAGTGTCTGAGCTTCATGCTCTCTGTGTTCGCCCTCCCTATCTAATATTCCACAAAGACAGGGTATCCCTAAGAACTAATCCGTCTTTCTTACCAAAGGTGGCATCACAAACTAACCTAAATCAATCCATTGATCTTCCAGTATTTTTTCCGAACTATTCTGACAGAGCTGAACAATATCTCGATGTTCACCGCCAGCTCAGATATTATCTGGATAAGACAAAAATTTTTTTAGGAAATCTGATCAACTATTTCTATCCTATGCAGAGAACAGGAAAGGCCTTCCAGTTTCTAAGGTAACTTTATCTAGGTGGCTGTCTTCTGTGATCACTTACATTTATCAGCTCAGAGGCAAAGAGTTGGTTTCTAACCCAAAAGCCCATTCTACCAGAGCTCTAGCTACATCTACAGCTTTTCAAGCTAGACTTCCAATAGACACTATTTGTGCAGCAGCCACATGGGCCTCTCCTCATACCTTTGTTTCACATTACAAATTAGATTTGATCTCCAGAGACGGAGCAAATTTTGGTTCCACCGTTCTCAAGTGTCTGTTCCATTGAGCCACCCAGGATAGAGGTGCTAGGGACGCGGTCCCATCCAGCAAGAATGAAGGCGAGATTGACAGACATTTAGAAGTTATGTACCTACCATAACATTCCATGTTAGTTGTCTTCTCTCGCCTTCTTTCTTGCGTCCCGCCCTCCATCCCCCTAGCCTGGTCAGACCAGGAAGATTATACATCTTCTATTAAGAGGTTATTACTTTTTTTTTTTTTTTCTAGCTGTTCAACTCCTAGTGTCACTAGATTATGTTGATCCTTTCTAGAGGGTTATGATGTTATTTAGTATCCTTACTTTCTTCCACCTCTTAAGTTGGAAGAAAATACTGCGATTTTTTTAGCTACCAAACGAGATCTGAGTAATCTCCGCCTTGCATCATGGGATATAGGGTTGCCTCTAGCTGGTAAAATTAGCTCTCAAGCTTAGCAAGTGCCGAGTCAGAGCCGAGGATCGGCTCCGAACCCATCCATCAAGAAAGAAGGCGAGAGAAGACAACTAACATGGAACGTTATGGTAGGTACATGACTTCTAATTATTTCCCTTCCCCTTTTCTTACTGTCTCTCACTATTGTTATATTTTAAAAAAGAAAGTGTTAGTGTTTTTCCTTAGTAATTAGAATATGTAGTGTTCTTTCTAGTTGTAGTTGCTGTGTCATAGTCATTCTTGCCTTGGCATTATGACAGAAAAAGCAGACAGGCTTTAAAAAATGTTTTAAGTGCGGTGACAAATTCGTTTAGTGACTGCACAGTATGTCTCTACTGCCTTGGTTCTTCCCATCTTCAGGAAGACTGACATTTGCAAAGCATTTAACCATAGAGCTCTAGTTGAGTAGAAGAATAAATTGATTTTGAAAGGCATGTTGTCCTCCTCATTTGGGGATGCCATTTCTGGTGCGAACAAAAAGAACCCAGAGTCTTCCTGTAAATCTGGACACTCCAGCCCAGCTTCCTCCCTGCCCTTCAGAGGTTCAGACAGAGGAAGGAAAAGACCTTTGTTGGCTTCAAAAAGTTTGTCTGAGCCAATTCCAAAACTTGTTATATGCTCTGATCCAAAGGAAGTTTCTTTGGATCCCACTACTTCGAGGTCAAGGACTCCTCTATCGGATCTGACAGCTTCAGATGCGAATCTCTCTGCATCTAAGGATAGATTGGATCTAACACTGTTGGATCCACTGGGAAGTCCATTTAAGCCAATTTTGCCCAGGACTCTGTACTCCCCTTCCATAGATCTGGTACTGTCCAGGGTCCCATCAGTGTTGTTGTAGTGACCAAGGTCACCATTGCCATCCACAACTCACTCCACTAGAAGCCTTACAGAAGATGATGTAGAGACGATGGTCAAGAAAATCCTCTAGGTGCAAGGTATTGCAGGGCCTCCTATGGCTGCTACCCCCAAGGGTCAGGAGTTCCGAAATGCTTTATGTTCCTACTTCAAACCCCCCCCCCCCCAGAAGGTTTGGAGTCATCTGATCCAATTCACCTGGTTTTGTCAACACCGGAACTGAGGATATTTTCTTCCTCTGCTCTGACTCCTGCTCTGAGCTCTTCTGCTTAGTTGGAGTCGGGGACCTTTCGTTCATGGTGGTCAGGTTGGATCAGAGACTACAGGTTTGGCACCAAAGTTCTCAAAACCTCCCCTCTATCTTGGAGTTTCGGCCCAGATCAGCCCGGCCCCAGCTTAGAGACTCTCACCTGAATTTGAGAGGACCAAGACCCAAGGACACAGTCTTTCTGGTCAGGTTTCCATCATTTTTCAGGGGCAGTCAGCTTTTGAGCTTCTGGAGAGAGCTATGTCTCCTTCTTCCATTCAGACAGCCTGCCCTGTTGGTTCAGCAGTCCTCTACTTTGCAGACCTTGCCCCAAGTGCTTCGACTAGACCTCCCACAGGGACAGCAGGTCCATAAGCCCCAGGCGTCACACCAGGGTGGTTCCTCCTCCTCTTCTGATACCTGCCTGGAACACCCCACGGAGGAGGTTCTTTGTAAGTGGAGGTGCAAGAGGAAGCACCTTGACTTCACGGAAGAGTCCATCACTGAAGACACCGGTGAGGAAGGTCAAGGATCCCCTCGGTCACCCCCGACTATGTTTCCGTTGGGGACATACTTGAGGTCTTGAAACAGAGTGGTGGCTGGAAGTCCGGCAATCCCTCATATGAGAAGGCAATGTATATGGTGGCATTTGGATCCCATCCATCTACCTCCTGGATGTCCCCACCTGCCAACAAATTCATTGAATTGATTTCTCAGCAGGTGTGGGTTGCTCCAGACTCCATCGAACCAAGTCTTTGGAGACCAAACAAGATTATTTCTGCACCGGAGGATAAATTTTGGTTGAACGGTGTTCTGGTAGATGCCACGAAGAAAGAACTTGCAGAAGAAAGGTCTACCGTCCGTCCTTCTAATAGGGATTCCAGGATGATGGATAGATGTGGGAAGCATGTCTTCTCTTCAGCGACCTTTGCCTTGAAGTCCCTGAATTACTTGTCCCATTTTTACCAGGTTAGAGGGATCTGATCAAGGAGCTGTCATATATCCTCTCGGGGGCTATGTCTGAAGTACAGGATTTGGTCACCTCTCAGCTGGCCACCCTACATGCTATTACAAACTCCTCCATGAGGCCATCTCACATGCAGCCAAAGGGCAGTGGGTTCTGGCATCTTCATGAGGAGGCGCATCTGGATGCACCTCTGTGACTTTGCAGAGCCTTTCCAGTCTTAGTTTGTCAATTCTGCATTTGACGGCACTTCCTTTTTTGACCCACAAGTCAAAGAAAAGCTGTCCAGGTGTGAGAAGTATGGAAAGATCCTCTCTGCCCTGGCCGTTTGTTTTTCCACTTCTCACAGATGTTACTAAAACAATCTGAGGAACAGTGGAAAAATTACTTAATATTAATGCCTGCCCCTCCAGGCATGTCTAAAGGTCAGTTCCCTGTGCTTTCTCCTATTAACCTGGTGAACTTGGGCATCCTGAGGCAATGTAGCAACTGCCTCATGTACACCAACAACCCTCTCCTCTTACTTCCCAACACTCAGACTTGCGAGAGATGCACTTGTATATCCAAGTGGAAGCCGTGCACTTTCCAGCCAAGACCGGAATAGCTGGTCAAAAGGAGAAGGTCAACACTTGCACCACACCACATGGAACACACAGCCCTCCAGAACACACACCAGCACTGCCTTCACATAAAAACACAAACCACACATCCACCTTCGCAGAGGATCTCAGTAAAAATCTACCCAAACAACAGAGACCTCAAAGACAGAAGCGTACTCAACCACCACAACACAACACTAATCACAAGACACATAACTCTCCTAAACAGTGTGCCACTCAACCAAAGCGCCTAAGGCAAAACAGCATGCCCAACACACTTGATAGTGAAGCACACTGATGTCACACTCACTAGGTTGAACAAGGAGGAAAGCAACATTCAGCTGCCTGTCAGGTGCCAGGATCCGCCACATAACACATGCACTCGGGTCCCTCAACAACAGCTACAAATATGACTCTGTCATTGTACATTTGGTTGTGAATGACCTGAGATGTACCTCCTTGGACTACATGAAAAGAGACATGGAGGAGCTCTTGGATTATGTAGCCAGGCAGGTATGACCCTAGCCCTGCGCATCTTCCTACCATCACCCAGAATGATACCACAGTACAAGCAGAAAATGATTGATTTCAACAACTGGCTAAGTTTCTGGTGTCATTCTTAAGAGGATCCAGTATCTACCTGGGATGACATGATACAGACCTCTGTGCTTTGTCAGAGATGGCCTGCATCTGTCACCCCTGGGCTTTTGGATACTGGCCAAGGCTCTTGCCACCCTATAGTGCCTTTTTTAGGCAGTGTTCCAAAGACCAAATTACCACCATAAGAGCTACAAAAAATGCAATCTGAGGGTCATGCTGCTCAAAGCTAGAAGTCTAAATCCCAAAATGCACTTGCTCGAAGCACTCCTTAAAATGGAGAACATCGACATTTGTGCTGTAACAGAGACCTGGTTCAAGGCAGCAGAAAGCACCCCTGCACTACCTGGCTATAACTCATTCCACACCTTTCGGCCCGAGAACTTGGACTGAAGCTCCAAAGATGGTGGTGTTTCCATATTCATAAAGGATGCACACACCTCCAGACTGGTAGCCCAACATAATGCATCAGCGATACTTCAGGTGCAGCTAACATTGGGTAAGACAGCAATTCAGGTCGTAGCCTGCTATAGGTCCCCATCCATGTCCCAAGACTCACACTCCACGTTCCTAAGAACCCTAGAGAATATTAAGGTTCAACCTACCACTCTTATACTGAGCGACTTCAACTACCGTTCCATTAACTGGGAAAACTACTCATGTACCAATACACTTGCTCAGCGTTTACTGGAATTCATTAATTCCAGTGCCTTGGACCAGCTCGTTCTTACCCACATTAGAAGTATCAACATCCTTGACCTGGTCATTATTAACATGGCTGACCGTTACTCTGCACCACTAGTCAACTCCTCCCTGGTTAGATACGACCACAAACTAATCACTTTGGAAATCCCCCCACACACACACATAAAGGTAACAACTATGAAAAACTTCTCCAAAGCTAACTTTGGGCTCTTAAAAACAGTAGTGGCTAACTTCACGGCACCCATGCAAATGGACAATAGTTGCATGACCGCCAAATCATATCCAATAGAACCAAAATGCTTTCCTCCAAAAAAAGGAAACCAATCTGCTGGTCCCCTGCCATAAACAAACTCTACAACAGAAGAACGAAACTGATGGTGGAATAACATGAAGTCTAAAGACTGGAAAAACTCCCTTATTAGCCTCAACAAAAAGTTGAGATCCCTCATCAAATCCTCTAAAGCTAGCTATGAAACCAGAATAGCAGCAGATAGTAAAGACAACCACAAGGCCTTCTATAGTTATGTAAAGAATCTCCACGACAATACCCAGATTTGCTCTGAGCTACTGCACAATGGTGCCTCCTATACTGAGCCAGCAGATATTTCCAATGTACTGGCCGACAGATTCAGTGCCAACTTTACCCCCCCACCACAAAGGACCAATCACAATACCAGTAGATTGCCAAGCACCCAGTGTTACTGCTGCACAGGTTAAAACAGCACTGTCCATGACTAAGAATACAGCTTCTATCGGGCCTGACAATATCCCTGGCTGTGTTCTACATGAAATATAGAGTGAACTGGCACCTCACCTGTGTGCCCTGTTCACTCACAGCCTCACTTTGGGCTTTGTCCCTACCGAATGGCACACTGCTACAGTCTTCCCTCTCCACAAAGGAGGAGCGACTACAGACCCTGGGAACTATCGCCCCATTAGCCTGACTAGTCTGATATGCAAAGCTATGGAACGCATCATTATGGACCTAATAAATAAGGATAGAGGGAATCTTCAAACTCTGGGTCCCACACAGTTTGGTTTTGTGAAGGTAGATCATGCCTGCTCAACTTGGTCGACGACTTTGAGTCAGTCACCAGAACTGTGGATGAAGGCAAGGTGATTCATACAGCCTATCTTGATCTGGCCAAGGCCTTTGATACAATTTCCCACTCAGGAATCTTAGAAAAACTCACTAAGCTAGGCATCAACCCCTATATTAGTCGGTGAGTTGCAAACTGGCTCACAGATAGAACCCACAGTGTGAAAATAGCTGACTCCAAGTCAGGCTGCTGACCAGTCACGAGTGGGGTCCCACAGGGTTCGGTCCTGGATCCTCTCCTGTTTGGTATCTACTTCTCTGAAGTCCAGGCCAACACAAAGGGACTCTGGCTAACAACGTTCGTAGACATTTGCAAGTTGGGAGCTGCTATTAACTCCCCAAGTGATGTTGACATCCTACAGAAAAGCCTCACTGAGACAAATGACTGTTTTCAGAACCATGGCCTTAAGCTCTATACCAAAAAATGTGTCGTCATCCCCTTTGGGAAAAAACCCAGTTGCCATGAATTACCACATCGATGGTAGTCCACAGAACACAGGTTGACAGCAACCTCTCTTTTGACCACCACATTACCACTGTGGTCAGAAAGTCCTATGTGGCGCATCTCATTACTAAGGGTTTTGCATCCTGAAAGAAAGAGGTCATGGTCTCCCTCTGCTCTTCCCTCATTTGGCCAGTCATTGAGTACAGTGCCTCATTTGGCATGTACCTCACTAGACACCTGCAACAACTGGAGAGGCCGTAAAAGTACGTCACAAAGAGGATCCTAGGCCTTAAACACTTGTCTTTTATAGACAGATTAAAAAAACTCCAACTGTTCTCTGTCTCGTATCACGTACTTAGAGGCAATCTCTGCTTGACTTACAAAGCTATGTCTGGCCCAGCTCTGTTAGAAATGCTACATCTAAAGAAATTGCAATCCCTGCGCACCACACACCCCAGAGACCTCAACCTCATTACCACAATCAACAGAACATGTTGGAGTGACAGGTTCATAACCCAGAGACTGCCCATGCAATGGAATAGACTTCCCATACATGTCAGACAGAGCACATTACTGGCCCTCTTCAAGAGAAATCTTGATGAGTGGATAGGAAATAGAAAATTCGCCCCGGAGATCACCCCAGTGGCGCTCTAGTTGACAGAGGCACTGGGAGCTGAGGTCGGGTGGCACAATGCCAGGGTAATCCTATGGGCTAGGCTTGTAAAGGCTCCAGGGCCATTAGCCGAGTACACACCTATGAACCTTAGATGTGGTTCAGAAAATCACAAGGGCCTTTTCTTCACACATGTGGAGAAAGTTCCCCCAGAGGCAGAGGGCAGAACAGTGATGGAAAACGCTGCCCTCGTGGCAGAGTGGTTCAGCATCGAGCGTCCAGAGATATCTTCTTTGGCAAACCCACTCAATGCTGCTGAATGGAAGCCCGATTGCTCTTCTCTGGAGGCAATCTGGGTTTGACTATCCCTGCACCAGAGAGCCTGGCTAAAAATAACAAACAATATCTGGATGCAGAGGATAATTTGCTCACTCCACTGAGTGGAATGAGATCATATTCTGATTTCAGGCACTCCTACTGTGTACAAAGAGAGCATCTGGTAAAGAAAAAAAAAATTTAAGCTTGTTTCTTGCCTTTCCTGTAAGTGGTCTAGACTATTTGTAGGCTTCTGAGCCCCCAAGCCTTTCTGTTTTGGAGGGAAGCCTTCTAGCTTAATTTTGTTTCTTAGAACTAGCCAGTTTTCTAGTTTCAGCTCTTAAACCTGTTTTTTTGAACTCTGCACTTGTTCAGAACTCATTGTAAGCACTAAATAAGTTGCAAATTACTACAGCACTCAACTTTCCTCACTTGTCTAGAGGAAAGCAGTTTTTAGTACTTAATAAATAAGCACCTATCCAAGCATGTCTAAGGGTCAGCTCCTGGTGATTTCTCCTGTCTATCTGATGAATCTGGGCATCTTGGGGCAATGCAGCAATTGCCTCATGTACACAGACAACCCTCTCCTCCTACCACCCAACACTACAACTTGTGAGAGATGCACTTATATTGCCAAACTAGAAGCAAAGCTCTCTTCACCCAAGACTGGACTAGACAGTCAAGAGGAGAAGGTAAACACTTGCACCACACCACACTCCTCACATAGTCGCTCAAAACCTACACCACAAAAGTACACACATAGAAACACAAAACACACACCTACATTTGCAGAGGCTCTCAATAAAAACCTACCCAAGCATCAGGGACCTCCAAAGCCGAAACGCAAGCAGACTCCACTCCCCAACACAACCCAAATGACACATAGCCCACAAACTCATCAACCACAGCCCATAAGGCATAACAACGTACCCAACACTCTAGTGACTCTATAGTCAGGCACATTGATGTTCTACTCAGCAGGCCAAACTAGGAGAAAGTTACTGTCAGCTGCCTGTCAGGTGACAGGATTCGCCACATAACGCATGCACTCAGGTTACTCCACAACAAGTACAAATATGACACTGTCATTGTCCATGTTGGTGTGAATGACATGAGACGTACCTCCCTGGACTACATGAAAAGAGACATGGAGGAGCTCTCCGATCTTGTAGCCCAGGCAGGTATGACCCTGGCTCTGAGTAGCATCCTGCCATCACCCAGAATGATGCCACAGTGCAAGGACAAAATGACTGACTTCAACAACTGGCTAAGCTTCTGGTGTCATTCTAAGGGGATCCAGTATTTGTCTGCCTGGGATGACATGATCGACAGACCACGATGCTTTGCCAGAGATGGCTTGCACCTGTCGCCCTTGGGATTCCAGATACTGGCTAAGGCTCTTGCCACCCCTATAGTGCCTTTTTAGGGAAGGTTCAAATGACAAATTCACCACTGTAACAGGTACAAGCAAGCAAAATCTGAGGGTAATGCTACTCCATGCTAGAAGTCTAAACCTCAAAATGCACTCACTCGAGGCACTTCTTAAAATGGAGAACATCGACATCTGTGCAGTGAGAGACCTGGTTCAAAGCTCCAGAGAGCACCCCTGCATTACCAGGCTATAATTCATACCACACCTTTTGGCCACCTAACCTGGAACGAAGCAGTAAAGGTGGAGGCGTGACCATATTCATGAAGGATATCCACACCTCTAGGCTAGTTGAACAGCATAATGCATCCGAGATTATCCAAGTGCAACTAACTCTGGGCAAGACCGCAATCCAAATTGAGCTTGCTACAGACCCCCCACCATGCCCCAGGATTCCCACTCCTCATTTCTTGATACACTGGAAAGTATTAGGGTACAACCTAACACCCTAATAATGAGCAGTTTCAACTACCCCACCATTAACTGGGAAAACTACTCATGTACCAACTCTTTTGCTCAACATTTTCTGGAATTCATAAATTCCAACGCTTTGGATCAACTTATTCACACCCCCACCAGGGGCAGCAATATCCTAGACCTAGTCATTACCAACATGGGCAGTCGGTGTTCCACACCAGAGGTCAATTCCTCATTGTTCAGATCCGACCACAAGCTAATCACCCTAGACATCCACATCCCACCCCCTCCCCCAGTTAGGGAAACCACCGTAAAAAACTTCTCCAAAGCCAACTTCACACTTCTTAAGACAGAAGTGGCAAACTTCATGACACTCATGCAGATGGACAATAGACGTACGACTGCTGTATCCTACACAAATGCACTTTATAAGTACTTACACGAGTGTATGGATCATGCTATCCCTAATAGAACGAAGATGCTATCCTCCAAAAAAAGGAAGCCGATCTGGTGGTCCTCTGCCATAAACAAACTCTACAACAGAAGAAACTGTTGCAAAATAGAGTAAAATCTTATGACTGGAGGAACGCCCTGGTCAACCTCAGTAAGAAGCTGAGATCCCTCATAAAATCCTCCAAAGCTAGCTACGAAAACAAAATTGCCACTGACTCTAAAGACAGCCACAAAGCATTCTATAGCTATGTCAAGAATCTCAATGGCAACACTCAAATCTGCTCTGAGTTACAGCACAATGGCACTAAATGTACAGAACCAACTGATATTGCCAACATCCTGGCAGATAGGTTCATTGCTAACTTTACCCCCCTCTCACCCCCTAGAGGGCCCATCTCTATACCGGAAGAATGCAAAGTTCCTGTAATCACAGCTGCACAGGTAAAAAACACACTCTCCAAAGCCAAGAACACAGCATTCATGGGACCTGACAATATCCCAGGCTGCGTTCTACACGAACTGCAGAATGAACTGGTACCCTACCCAAGTACCATGTTCGTTCATAGCCTCACCTCCGGCTTTGTGCCCACTGAATGGCGCACCGCGACGGTTATCCCACTCCACAAAGGAGAGCCACGACAGACCCCGGGCACTACTGCCCCATTAGCCTGACGAGCCTGGTCTGCAAGGCCATGGGATGTATCATCATGGAACTCCTAAACAAAGACATTGGTAATCTCCAAACTGTGGACCCTACCCAATTCGGATGTGTAAAAGGCAGATCATGTCTCCTAAACCTGATTGCCTTCTTTGAAGCAGTCAACCAAAGCCATAGATGAGGGTAAGGTGGTTCACACAGCTTACCTAGATCTCGCCAAGGCTTTCAACACCATCCCCCACTCTGGAATTATAGATAAGCTCACTAAACTAGGTGTAAATCCCTATGTCACAAGATGGGTTGCCAACTGGCTCACGAACAGAACCCACACTGTGAAATTAGCAGACTCCAAATCCAACTTCAGACCAGTGACAAGTGGAGTACCACAGGGTTCAGTCCTGGGTCCTCTCCTGTTTGGTATATACTTCTCTGAAGTACAGGCTAATACAGAGGGTCTTTGGCTAATAAATGACTGCAAACTAGGAGCCATAATCAAAACTCCTAACAATGTGGACATACTACAAAAGGGCCTCACTGAGACAGATGCCTGGTGTCAAAGCCATGGCCTGAAGCTTAATGCCAAAAAGTGTATTGTCATCCCCTTTGGTAAAAAGTCTGTGCATATGATCTACCACATAGCTGGTAGTCTACTTAACGCCGAAAATGTGATGAGACCTTGGGACACAGGTGGACAGTAGTCTCTCCTTTGATAATCACATTGCCACAGTGGTCAGGAAATCCTTCTACGTGGCTCACCTCATCACAAAAGGCTTCTCATCCAGAAAAAAAAAAAGGTCTTTGTTCCCCTCTACTCATCACTCAATAGACCCATTATAGAGTACAACGCTCCTTTTGGTATGCATCTCACAAGACATCTACAACAACTGGAAAGGCCACAGAAATACCTCACAAAGAGGATTACTGGCCTCAAAGAGATGCCCTATGCAGACCGTCTCAAAAAAACTCCAGCTTTACTCCGTCGCATATCGCCTACTCAGAGGCGATCTCTGCCTAACATACAAAGCTATGTCATACCCAGAGCTGTTGGACATGCTCCACTTAAAGAAATCCCAGTCCCTCCGAACTATACGCTCTAGGGACCTAAACCTGGTCACCGCAATAAACAGAACATGCTGGAGGGATAGATTCCTGTCCCAGAGACTTCCCGTACTCTGGAACAGACTACCTATCTATGTCAAACAGAGCTCCTCATTAGCACTCTTCAAGAAAAATCTTGATTGGATGGGAGATAGGAAAATTAACCCAGAGGATCACTTCTGTGGCTCTGCTCGCCAGGGGCACAGGAAAATAATTTTTCTTGGGTGGCGAAAGCCAGGGTACATTTTTGGCTAGGCTTCTATAAGCCCTAGGGCCAATAGCCTAGTACCCTCCTATGAACCCATGAACCTATATCCAGAGGATACTTTGTCCTGTCCAACTCCCCAAAGCAAAAAAAAAACTCCCCCGACATTCCACCCAGTCAGAGGGAGCAAGCAGCCATCCAGATACAAAGGCTGTTAGACAGAAGAGTCATCCAAGAAGTCCCCTCAGATCAGAGGATCCCGAACTTCCTCTGTTCTTGTTTGGTATCAAAAAAACAGGGTACTGGAAGCCTATTTTGGAGCTCAGAAAGTTGAACAAATCAGTTCATCAGAGGAATTTCCAGATGGTCACGTTTCATTCCATTCTTGGAAAAGGACAACTGAATGTGCTTGATAGACCTTTAGGATGCGTGCTACCACATAAAGATGGACAGGCGCTCCGGAAGGCTTTTACGCTTCCGGCTGGGAGACAGTCACTCTCAGTTCAGAGTACTGCCATTTGGCCTGACAAAAGTCCTCAGAGTGTTTTAAGAAATGCATGGCAGTAGTGGTAGATTACTTGAGACAGCAAGGATTCAGAGTGTTTCCATACTTGATGACTGGCTCATCCCTGCATGGACCAGGCATCTACTCTTAGAAGCAAGAGACATGGTTATTCAAATGTGTTCTTTTTTGGGGGGATTACAATAACTACAAAAAAATCTATATAGATCCCACTCAAGACCTAGAATTCATAGGCGCGAGCTTAAACACAGTCAGAATGGTAACATGTCTTCCATCCTCAAGAGTGATGACCATAAACAGTCGGCTCAAGAAACTTCTACACAACTCGAGTGTCTGCTTGACCGGTACTACATGCCTTAGGTTTAATGGCAGCTGTGATATTAGTTCCGCTAGCAGATTTTGTACGAGAGTCTTACAGTGGTTACTTGCAGTACAGTAGTTGCTCCTTCTCCAGCCCATGTCAGCCCCGATAACTATCACAAACACTTGCAAAAAGGCTCTTTCATGGTGGGCTCACTCAGATCAACTTGCGCAAGGTTGTCCATTTCTTCCCCCTCATCCCAAGGCCACAGTGACCATGGACGCTTCCCAGATAGAGGGGGTGCATTATCTGAGTAAAACAGTCCAAGGAACATGGTGTGCAGAGGAGGTCAATTCGCACATAAATATCCTAGAGAGTAGAGCCGTGTTACTAGAGTTGCAAGCCTTTTAAACTGCATTTCCTGTAGGAACAATTGCATTTCAGTCAGTCAGCATGCCAGTAGTATGGTACATCAACAAACAAGGGGGAACCAGATCTTACCCTTTGTCGAGAAGCAGTCAGTGTGTGGAAGTGGGTGATGTCTTCCAGCTGCCTTCTGGTGGCAACGCACATTCTGGGAAAGTCCAATGTGATAAGCAGACAAGTTGAGCAGATCCATTATGCCTCACGAGTGGTCCCTCATTCAGAAGGTAGTAGAAACGATATTCCACAAGTGGGGTCAGCCTTGCTGTGACCTGTTTGCATCCCCTATGAACAACAAATGCAGTAGCTACTTTGATGTGATCCCCCAATGGAATAATCCCTGCGGGACTCTGGCTCACAATTGGCCTCCCAGTGTATTATATGCATTCCCCCCAACTCCACTGATACCCAGATTTCTTCAGTAAGTGAATAGGTTGAAGTGAGAAGTAATCCTCACTGCTCTGTAATGGCCTCGGCCTACAGAAGAAGCCATGGATTCTGGATCCAACTCCAGACTTTGACTCATCTGAACATCCACACTGTCAAGCTGACAGCTTGGTATCTCCAGTTCTGTCAGTAGCCAGACAACATATGCCGTCTTCTCCAGTGCTACATATTCTACCATCATCCCACAAGCTGTCAACAAGGAAATTGTATAACAGTATATGGGGGAGATTTATACAATGGGCTCAACAAAACAATATAGATCCTTTTTGGCACTTATCCACCCTGTTTTGGAATTTTTAGAACAGTTGATTCAATGAGGGAGCAGCTCACTCTATAATCAAATTGCAGTTAGCCACAGTTTCTAATTTCCACATTGTGTTTGACAGTTCCTCTGTGTCACATAAGCTCTGCAAGGCTTTCTTGAGAGGAACCCTCTTACTGAAGTCCCCCACACCCCAATAAAGACCTCTCTCTCCACCTAGGGACCCAAGTTTGGTTTTACAGAAAATTATATAACTTCCATTCGAACAAGCATCTCAAGTTTCTGTCTTGGAAAACAAGTTTCTTGGTAGCCATCACATCAGCAAGAAGAATATCATAGATCCATGCTTTATCATCCCAACCACTGTACTTAGTCTTTCATAAAAGCAGAGTTACCTTTACGTACCAGTCCATCTTTTCTGCTGAAGATAGTTTCGGAGAACACCATCAGCCAGATGATTTATTTACCAGTTTTCTTCCCAAACTTTACCATTAAAGGGAAGTGTTTATTGTAGTTGTTAGATGTACACAGACAATTGTGTTTCTGTCTACACAGAACAAAAGACATAAGAAAAGAAAGTCAACCATTTCCTTCTGGGAGACTAAATTAGGTCTTGGTCATGGTCCCATGGTCACCTTAGGCAAATGGATCACAGATTGTATTATCTTTTATTTACAAGAGTCAAGGCTTAGAACTGCCTAAAAATGTTCAAGCTTATTCCACTAGAGCAATATCTACTTACTTAGTCTTTCAATCCAGGGCGTCCATGGATGATGATTGTGCAGCAGCAACCTGGACTACCCCCCCATACGTTTATTACCCATTACAGATTGGATTTGGTCTCCATTGATAGTCCCTCCTTTGGTTCGATGGTTCTGAAGAATATCCTTCCATAAGGCCACCCATGAATAAGTAGCTGGGGACTCTGTCCCATATGTTGAGGATAAAATGAAAATTGACAACACAGAATGTTATGGTCAGTACATAATTTTATCTGTGTTGTCGATTTTCATTTTTTTTTCCTCAGCACCCCATCCCCGTCCCTGTTTCTTCTACTGGAGCAAGTTAAACCAAAAAATTGTCCATTGACTATCACTGGAAGCCAGAAATTCTTTCCCTTTTTAAGGGAATTCTCTAACCTGTTCTTTATATATTATATTTTACTGTATACTATAATATACATTTGCACATGTACACTTAAAGAAAACAAGATGTGAGGAGATTAGGAGAGATGCGTTGTGGGTAGAGTAGGGAGCTCAAGAGCTTTTTGGTTGACATGAGCTTTTGCAGTAGCAGAGTCGGATCCAAGGATCTGATCTAAACGCATATGTTGAGGAAAAATGAAAATCAGCAACACCGATGGAATGTTATGGTGAGTACATCATTTTTTTTTTTTTTTGGCAAGTCACTGGCAAAACATTGAGGGTTGAAGTAAAAAAAATAAAATA
Organism: Protopterus annectens; assembly: GCF_019279795.1. NCBI lineage: Eukaryota > Metazoa > Chordata > Ceratodontiformes > Protopteridae > Protopterus > Protopterus annectens. Next base: position 224,203,295 of record NC_056726.1, read on the forward strand.
AACATTTGATATTTAGCCTTCATGCCAGTGGAAAATTCATACCAAAACAAAAGCTATTATTCTGTCAACTTTCTAAGTTTGTAAGAGCAATATTTAAAAAGTGCCTCTATTTTTGCCCTTGTCCCGCCATTATTTATGGTTTTGTCTAGATTTCTTATTCTAAGAAATTGAGAGGTGTGCTTCAGTGTAGGTGTCCTCAGTACCTTTCTGAATCTTGGCATTGCATGTATTTGATTCATTGAAGCAGAGGAGGTTAGAGTTTGCTGGGTCTGCTCCTATGAAACTCTCAGTGTATGGTGGGAGCCACCTGTCAGTGTCAGCCCATTCTGCAGTAGTTCGGCTTTTTCAGTATCGGCATTCCAAGGAATTATGAAGATGTAAAGAGTCCCCATTATTGTGCCATCATTCCAAGCCTTGTTTTGCTCTGCACCTGAGGCTCCATCACTTCCAAACAGTATATAGGTTTCACTGAAATCTGGAAGGATCTTCTTAATAGGTTTGTGCCAGCATTGCTGTTTTCTTCCTCTTTGGAAAGGGAATAAGCAAACATGTAAGAGGAAGCATGCGAGTTTGCCTTTGGAGTTGCTAATCCCTGAATGAGTACAGTGATGGAGAAAATTTTCCTGTACCTCCCTCTCACAACACCATATTGTTGGAGGTCATAGGGTTAACCAGTTAAAGGGGGGGATAGCATAAGAACCACTTTCCTCAGCTAGCAAGATCTTGAAGGAACACTTTAGGATACTTCCTTCCTCTTGTGGAGTTCCTCTGGCTGATGAGATGGCAGCCATGTTTGTCTAAGGAAGCTAATGTAGCCCTTTTACCTAGGAAGATCCTTTGGGGCCACCTAAAAATCAGGGTATGCGGGTTAAGATTCAGCTGCTCTCCAGAAGGAATGATGTCCCCAGAGTTTAGTCATGTGGGGACTCTGTCTTCTCCCTGTATGAATGCACCAAGTTCTGTATTTTTTTTGGACTGTCTTGCATCTGCTGTCTGTCCATTTGTTCCCCATCACCATGGTGAGGGTAGACTGAGATGGGCCATCAGACGGTCATCAGGGGTGGTTCCAGGGTTTTGTCTTTGTGGTGCATCTCCCTGCCAATGCTTAGCTATGCAGGGGGAAGGGGTTGTTCAGTATGCTAACCATACTGGTCATCTGTTACTTTTACAAAAAAATCTTTGCTGGTAAGCAGTGCTGGTCCCCAGCCGTGAAGCATGGGAAATGGTTTCCCCCATCTCCACTGGGGAAATTGCACTTCCTGTGTACTCCCTGAGCACCTGCAATATTCCCCTTCTCCAGGAGAGGCGAGTGGACCATGCCCCTTCACTTCTCTCCCTCCTTGCTTGACTGCTGTAGTGCCAGGGCCGTTATTTGAACCCTAGTTGACTTGATTGCAGTCAGAACTCCATCTTTGTATACTACTGAGCCAGGCTGTAAGGGCACCAAATTACTTGTCTCGCATGTATTGTTTTTTCAATGAGACCTTACAGAGGAATTGACCAAAAAGCTGGAACAGTTCATAGGTGAATACTAGGCTAACTGCTGTTAAGGGCCATTTTAAGCCTAGCCAATAACTTAAGGTGAGAATTAAACCCTGTACCTTCCGTCTTTAAGTTGAAGACCTTAACCATTATGACAAACCCACTCAAAGGAAACTTGTGACAGGACCAAGTTGACGTCTTATGTGGTGCATGTTTAGTTAATCTAACCATGTACCTAGAGCATAATGTCCTAGATCATGCAGCATGGTTATTAGAACCAGGATTTGCCCTTTGCTGTCAAGTTTGGCTCTACCTAACTGACTTTGCATAGAATTTGTATTTGCTGTTTAGGAATGTTCATGTACTGGTATTAATTTGTTCAGACCATAGGATAGAGAAAAAATAAAAAGTAAGTAGACAGGAGGGTAAGACCTTAATGACTGCTTCCATCTGCTTTCAGATGGCATGATGCCCCTTTGAGAGGAATTGGAGCGTATATAACTGTGGTTTGAGTTGTGTCAACAGCATCAGCAGCAGATGTACCAGCCTTCTGTTATAAACTACAGCGAATGTGGCCTATCCCAGAATGGGCAGCTGTTTAGAGGCAAGAATTTTTAGCAGGGTCGGGGCAGTCCTTGTTTATTCTGAGGAGAACCACAGAACCAGTAGCAATCCTAAGGACTTGCCTGACTTTCTCCCCTGTGGAAACAGTCGGGTGCTGATTTATCTCTGTATCTTTGTGTCGATGGCCATTATGTGGGACAGATGGATAAGAGGCATCATTTCCAGAGACTTTAAAACTGCTTAATTTGTTTTCCTTTGTGTGCTCCAGCTCTCTGTTCTTGAAATCTCACGCTGTCAGAAAAGGATAGCAAGACTAGAGGTGTTAAGCCGCCTAGTGAAGCAAACTGTCTCCAGGAGGTCCCACCAGACAAGAGAATGCCTGGCTTTTATTTTAGGTTCTTTTTGGTAATCGATAAAATCGTGGCTCTGATTTTGTCCATTTTCATCTGATTCAACTATTGGGACTCTGCTCTGGTCTCTGCATCTTTAAATTTTTGGAACCAAGGTCTGGCTCCTTCCCTACCTATAATTCTGTTTGGACACCGATTGCAAAGCGTATGCTTTTTTTTTTTTTGGCCACAAAGCCCTTCAGAGTAGAAAGGAAAAGTTAATTTTAAAGGGTCTATCCAGCACGAGATTCCTCAAGTAAAACAGTGACATCCCTTTCTCTGTCAACATCTAAACTAGGGGTCTCAAACATGCTGCCCGCAAAGTAGTTTTCCATGGCCCGCGATCAGTTAGTAGGGCTCTGGTTGTGTTTTTTTTTTTTTTTTTTTTTTTTTTTTCCACAGCCTGCGATCACTTAGTAGGGCTCCGGTTGTGTGTAGCCCCCCCCCCCATACGCCCTGTATAGATTACATTACCATATGTGCCTAATAGAGTGGAGATGCGATTGCAGGGTGGCAGTCAGGTGTTTTTTCCTCCTCCAGTGGCATCTCCTTCTCAAATTAGGCACGTTTATTCAATTCAATTACGTGAATTAAAATATATTTCCAAGGAGTGGAACTGGCTTTTGGGTGTCTGTGTCTGATCATTTCCTTCCAGCAGACTGACCCTGAAATTGTGAGCGGAGTGTGGGAATTGTGGACTAAGGAAAAAAATTAAAGAAGCCTGTACTGTATTTCTCTGATGAGAAAGAACCACATCTCCAGATCTATTTAAAGTAGTGAGGTAAGGTGCTGTAGCGATTGTAGTTCTCTTCGCATCTTTGTTAAAATACAGAGAACCTGCTTGCAGCACAGGGCACCAAATGCAGATCTCTGTCTGAACAGTTAAGTCGTCTGGTTTGGCACCCTGTGCTGCAAGCAGATTCTCTGTATTTTAACAAAGATAGGGTGATTTTCGTTCCTCTTTTCTTGATTGTAAGACTTGTTATTAAAAACTGCATCAGGGTCCAAACATGTTTTAATTCTCAGAGGGTAAAAGCCATAGAAGTGGGGGTGTACAATCTTGGTTTCATTTCTATAGTTAAGAAAATCTCTGGAATTTAACCATTACGATTTATATCTGGTATTCAGGGATTAATCATTTTGCACATTTGCCACACGTTAAAAGAGGTAGTCTTCCTCACTTTGGAGATGGAGAGTTGAAAGTTATGGTTGCCGTGTAAATTTTTATATGCTGCCCTTGGAGAATGTGATATGTTTATTTGCCTTTGTTGTACTCAGTGCTAATGAAAAGGGATCATTGGGACATGTTTCATTTTGGTGCTTGTGCATACGTGGCAAACTGCTGATGTGATCGCTGAGCAAAATAAAATGTGTCATTTTGGTGCTTGTGCATACTTAGACATGCTCATGAAGGGATCAGTGGGGACATGTTTCATTTTGTTATTGTGCATACTTGGCAAACTACTGACGTCATCGCTGGGCAAAATAAAATGTGTCATTTTGATGCTTGTGCATACTTAGACATGCTGAGTCATAAACTATTGCTTACCTAGAAGACTGCCGGTACAGAGAACCCTACATAACTTCTATCCCCTTGTATCACCCAGGATTCACAAATGTGTGACTGATGAACATGTTTATTAACATTTGATTACCAGGAATGTCTGACTTGGTAGGTGCCGGTTATCTCTGCAGTCTGCACCAACTGCTGGATGTCTTTGTTCCTGGTGGTTTACGCGGCTGTCTTGGGGAACTCAGGATAGTGTGGGTTAATTATGCAAAGATCATTGTATGTATGTGTGAATGTATGTGAGCCTAACTAAAGTTTGTACTACCAATTCAAAGTTAGAAAACATTTGGAGGTTATTTTGTGGCAGGAATGGAACAGAGAGAGAGAGAATACTTATTTATAATTTGTGGTCATCATCTGTTACTAAGGAAGTGCTTGTTTCAGCGCTAGAAAATTTGGAAACCATTATAATTTTCTTTGTATGTTTGTTTATTGCAGACTACTATTATAAGTGAGTATTAGTGATGTCATCATCCAAGAAACAAAAGATTGTAGATGAAAAGCGTGTTTTCCAAGAGAAGTGGGAAAAATTATATTTTTTCACTGAGTTGAATAGTCAATTCAAATGCCTAATCTGCTATTAATTGGTTTCCATTCCGAAGGAATGCAATGTACGGAGACATTATGAAACTGTGCATGGTAACGAATATGATGTGATTACAGGCAAAATGAGGGAAGAGAAAGTTAAACAACTAAAATCAGCCTTTGCCAAGCAGCGAAACATCTTTACAAACCTTAACAAAATGAGTGAAGATTCAGTATGAGCAAGCTTTGTTATCAGTGAAATGATTGCGAAGTCGTCCCGTCCATTCACTGAAGGCTAGTTCATTAAAAACTGCTTCATAAAAGCAAGTGAAATTCTTTGCCCAGACAAGAAGACATTTTTGAAGGTATAAGTTTGTCTGCAAATACAGTGGGCAGCAGAATTACTGAATTGGCCAGCAATGTACACCAGCAGCTACTTGCAGCTGGCAGATAGTTTGAAGCTTTTTCAATTGCCCTTGACGAGAGCACTGGCAAAACAGATACCGCATACTGCGCTGTCTTCATTTGAGGTGTGGACAGGAACTTCAATGTTATGGAAGAATAACTAGACCTATTAACTTAAGGCACAACCACGGGACGTGATGTATTTGGTGAACTTGAAAAAATGTCTAGAAAAGTTGGAATTGCCATGGGATAAGCTTGTTTCGGTAGTGACTGATGGTGCACCCTCAGTGTGTTCTGAAAAAGTTGGTGGTGTTGGGTTACTAAAAGCAAAGCTCAACAGTGTTGGTGTCGCTCACACCTTCATTGTAATGCACTGCATTTTGCACCAGGAAGCATTGTGTGGAAAAAGTCTCCAAATGAAGGAAATTATGGATGTTGTTAAGGTGACTAACTTTATACGTGCTAGAGGTCTAAATCACCGCCAGTTTAATGACTTTCTGTCTAACCTTGATACTGAATCTGGAGAATTACTCTATTACACTGAAGTCAGATGGCCAAGTAGGGAAAATGGGCTGAAAAGATTCTTTGCACTTCGACAGGAAATAGCAGTCTTCATGGCAATGAAAGAAAATGAAATTCCGCAGCTAGCTGATCCATTTTTCATATCTAACCTTGCTTTTCTGATGGGTATTACACAACATCTTAATGAACTCAACCTCAAGCTCCAGGGCACAACACAGACGATAACGCGGATGTATGACAGTGTCAAGGCTTTCAGATGTAAACTTTCCCTGTGGGCAAAACAGCTGATGGATGGTAACCTAGCTCATTTCACTGCCTTAGTCACTTGGAACAGTCAAAAAACAGTTCTTGAAAGAATATCCAGACACAGTCAGCAAATTACGAGCAGAATTTGACAGTCAGTTTTGGGATTTCGTGGCACTAGAACCCCTCTTTGCCATCTTTACAACACCGTTTTCCATAGATGTTGACACTGTCTCTGAAGAATTCCAGATGGAGTTGTTGGAACTTCAGTGCGATTGTGTTCTGAAACAGAAGTTCATAGATGCTGGCATTGCAGATTTTTATTAGTATATGAGTCGAGATAAGTTTCCAAAGTTTTCTCTATGGCTGCTCGAATTCTTGCGATGTTTGGCAGTACATATGTTTGTGAACAGTTTTTTTCATTTATGAAGCTCAACAAATCCGTTTTCCAGTCAAGGTTGATGGATGAACACTTAACAGCTACCTTGCGAGTGGCTGCATCACGTGACATAAAGCCTAATGTTGACATCCTGGTCTCTAAAACGCTGTCAGCTAAGCAGTCGAAATGAAGAAAGGCAATAATTTTCATGGACAACAAATTTTCTGTCATAGATTTAGGTGCAGTTACTAGAATATTTGAAACTAATACAATAGAATAGTACTGGTCTGTTGCTTCAAACCAAATTTTTTTGTAACTTTTTTCCTAATTAAAAAAATGTATAAAAATATATAATTTGTGGATGATTTGGACTTGCAGCCCCCAAAAAATCCTTGGGGTTATTTACAGCCCTCATGCTCCCTTGAGTTTGAGACCCCTGATCTAAACCGAAGGAAAAGTCTCTCTAAAGAGTGTGTACATCTGAGATCAAAACTCCAATGAAAGAGCTTGAGGAAGCCAAATTAGTCTCCCATCTCAGCAGTTTCCGTGGGTCCAGTGCCGAAAACACCAAAATCTTCTTCATATTCAAAGTGTACACAGATCTGTTCCCCTTCTCCCCCTCTGCTTTTTTTCTCGGAGCTGGTTACTCTCTAACTTCGTTCACTGATGCTCTAACATCGGTCCAAGGCATCCTTGAATACTTCTTACTCTAGGTCTATCCATTCTTTGAAGAGTCTTACTGAAGCAGACTTTGTCAGACTGATGTGGAGGTTCATACAAATGCAGATAGAGATGGGGTCCTCTCTGCTCCATTCCCACATGTTGAGAAGAGAACAGTTGCATTAATTTCTCCACTACTGCTCCTCAGTTGATCTTTGGAACCGAAGCCCTCTAATCTGAACTTTCCTAGAACATGTATGTCAATGCTGATAATGCCTTCCACTTTGGTGTTGACTGTTCCCCAGTTTCTCTTGACTCCAACATTGCTGGATCAGGTCAAGAGTCTGAGCCAGAGCATCTGGGGACAGGTAGACAAACTTTTAGATCATTCTCTTCCCCTCTGAGCAATGAGCATTCACACCCAACATCATGGCTCAGATGTTTGTGTTGGAGCTGGGATGGGTTGGAGCCTCTGGAGCAATCTTTTCCCTCCATTAGAGAGATCTCCTTGAAAGCAGAAGTGGAAATGAGAGTTGAGGCTTTCCAGTGGGTTCTCTCCAAGTCAAGAGAGGAGGTGCCTCCAGCTAATTCGGATCAGTCCTGACTTCTATGCATACATCTTTAGACTCTGCTCCTTCATGTCGACGGGGACAGCGTGTTTCCAAAAGTCTTGGAAGTTCTCACTGAGTTCCCTGTCTGATTTAGAACCATTGTCAAAGGTTTCCCAGTGATAGTTTTGTAGGAAACAGACTTGCAAACTGAAGCACTTGGATTCATCAATGTAATCTGTCATGGAAGACCTGGATTTGGATGAAGGGGAGGGTTCCCCTAGATCCCCCTTCAGAGATGTCTCCTTTCACAAAATCCTAGAATTGATGAAGCAGAAAGGGGATTGGTTCACCGATATACTGTCCCATTAATATTCTATGTTTCTGGAGGCTTTTGTAGCTGACTCTACTGCCTGGGTGTCACCCCCCCACTATGGCCTCATTGAAATGGTTGCTCAGAGGGCCTGGAAAGAGCCTGATACAGTAAAGCCAATTCCCAAGATACCAGACAAGATCTTGGCAGCTCCATAGGATAGAGCTCACTAGAGTAGAGGCACTCCTGTAGATGCCACGGTCGTAGCGGCAGCCACAAAGAGTTCTCCAAAGACTGTACTTCTGTCCACCCTACTAATAGGGAATCTAGGGCTTTGGACAGATTTGGCAAATGGACTTGCACTTCAGTGACCTTTTCTTTAAGAGTGCTGAACTATCTTGCCAATAACACATGTTTCCAAAGAGAATTAACCAAGGAGATCAGCAAGTCTTTTTCAGGTAAGTTGCTGGCTGATATCCAGAAGAATGTAGAATCGCCACTGTCTGCCTTAAATTTCCTCTGTAGCATTTCCATGTGTCGTGGAATGGGTAGAACAGCAGGTACCAGCATAGTAGTATGCCGCCATCCCTGAATGCGGTTTTCTGATTTTGCAGAAGGCTTTAAGATGTCTTTAACTCCTCTTTTGATGGTTGCACTTTGTTAGGACCCAAGGTTAAGTTGACCCTCGTCAAAAGAGGATCTTACCGTCCAGTTTATCTGCTGTGGCAATCTGCTTCTGTACTCCTCAAAGAAAATTTTACAAGAAAAGACAAGGAGGAAAGATGCATTTCAGAAAATTGCAAGGTTTTAACCAAGAAGCTTCTTCAGCCCCCCCCCCCCCCAGGCAGAGGAGGGGGTAATTTTAATGGATGTCATTCTAGGGGCAAAGATAATCTGCAAAACCAAAACCAAAGATTTTACTTTCCCTTTTCCAGGAAATCCTTTCAGCATTCTTGAAGAGTTGCCCATACTACACCTTCAAACCTGGTGGGCCTTTATTTCAGACTTTTGGGTGATGAGGATCATAGCCAGAGGATGCACCATTCCATTTCACTCCTCTCCTGAAATAAAAAACAATATTTCCCTTGGTGCCATCACAACAAATGGAATCCACAACAGCAGGAGTCAGAAAGCTTTTAAAAAGGGCCATCACACAGGTCCCACCAGACCAGATAAGATCCAGAGTCTACTTCAGGTTCTTTTTTGTTCTAAAGAAGACAAGGGTATGTAAGGCCTGTTCTAGATCCAGGTCATCTAAATCAATTTCTGAAGCAGACAAGATTCTGGAAGTTCACAATTCAGTCCATTTTACCTGTGCTCAAGAAGGATGATTATATGTGCTCAGTATATTTCCAAAATGCCTGCTGTCATGTAAAGATAAACAGGCAATCCAGAAGAGTCTCCTGTTTTCAGGCTGGGAGCTAGTCACTTTCAGTTCAGAGCACTGGCCTTTGGACTCACCACAGCCCCCGACCTGGGTGTTTACCAAATGAATGGCAGTAGTGATAGCTTATCTTAGACTGCAGGGGCTTCAGGTGTTCCTATACTTGGACAATTGGTTCCTAACTGTTCCAGCAAGGGAGATGTTACAGTCGAGGGACCTTTTACTTCAGTTACTTCACTGTTTGAGGGTTATTGTAAACCTAGCAAAGAGCAATTTGAATCCAGCTCGGTCCATAAACTTCATCGGATGCCACCTTACCACAGCCCAGGATTCTTTTCATTTGACAAGTAGCAGACCAAGTGTTTGTCTCATCCATTACTCCCAGAGAAACTAATTCTGAAACCTCTTGGGTTTATGGCTTTTGTGATCACTGTGACCCCTCTTTTCTAGATTTCAGAGTTCTTTATTGGACCCTCTTAGTCGTCCACTGGTCTCAACTTTATCAGCTTCTCAGCACCCCAGTCAGAAGGATGCCCATGTGTAGTACTCCTATCAGATAGTGGAACACATCTACAGAGTTGTTGGAAGGATGTCCATTCTGTTTTTCATCTCCAGTAGCTGTGGTTACCATGGATGCTTCCCTTTTAGGTAGGGGAGGCATTGCAAAGGGAAGATTGTTCAAGGTCCAATCTTCACATCGACTTCCTGGAAATGAGAGCAGTCCTGTTCATGTTGCAAGCATTTCAAGAGTCTGCCAGTGGGTGTGATTTCATTTCAGACAGTCAACAAGCAAGGAGGAACCAGATTGTATTATTTGTCGAGACGGGAACTTCAAATGTACTAGCGGACAGATGAAGCAGACTCTGTTTTTTCTGCCTCACAAGTGATCCCTCAATCACAGTGGCAAACAAAATCATCTTCTGTTGGGGCTAACCTTGCTGCAACCTGTTTGCATCCTACCTAAACAATTGCAGCAGCTATTTCTCTCTAATCTCCCTCCTCAGGATTAGTCGCCAAGGGATTCTGCAATCCAGTTTGTCCCCACATCTCCTCTCTGCCTTCTGCCCTTTTCCATTGATCATGAAATGCATTTTGAAAACCAGAAGGTGCAAGGTGAAAGTAGTCCTCAGTGTCCCTTATTGGCCTTGGCAAGTCTGGCTCCTTTATCTTTGGTCTTGCCTCTCTCATCCTCCCTGGATGCTGGCTTGTAGCCCATATCTCCTTTCTCATCTATCTGGGCATCCTCTCCCGGACACAGAAACCTTTAAATTAACTGCTTACTTCCTTCAGTTATAACATTTGCCAGAGACAGGTTTTTGGAGAACGTAGTGCATAATATCCTTACGGTTTCACACAAGTGTAGCACCAGAAAGGTATATAAAAGTAAATTTTCCTTTTGGGTTACAAGAAAGAATTTAGACCCTTTTTCTATGCCCCTTCCTTCCATTTTAGAGTTTGTTGGAATTGCTCCAAAAAGGTTCTAGCTTTTCCACAATCAAGTACAGTTTGCAACCATGTCTAATTTTTAAATAGGGCGCAGTCAGACTCCTATAGCCTCTTTAAAAGTATCTCAGGTTTTTCTTGGAACTTTCTCAAATGAGGGAGAATTTATATTGCATTTGCTTGATGTTTACAGATGGCTTGTGTTCTGTCTACATAGAACTAAAAATTTCAGGAAGTCTGATCGGTTGCTGCAGTATCCAAAGCAAAACTGGTACATGGGGTTTCCAAGGTCATTCTCTCAAGATGGCTCTCCGTGTATTACTTTTCTTTGACATATTGGGTTCATCATTAACCAAAAAAAGTGATAGCTGATGTGACAGCTGATTTGACAAGGGAAGAGGAAACTTCCTTAGTTTTTCAACATAACTTTCTAGTTGAGATTTGTGCTGCTGCCACCTGATTTACTTTCTCCATAAAAGTGTGATGTACAGTCCATATCTTGTACTTCTTTTGGCTCTTTTGTTCTCGGGAATATCCTTTGATGTCACCAAGACAAATTGGTAGCTAGGGAATCTGTTCCAACAGTTGAATCAGATGAAAAAGGACATCGAATACGAAAGTTATGAACTTATTATAGCAATAGATGTTAAGTTGTCTATCTCGCCTTCCTTCATTCTTGCTGTTTGGGTTCGGAGCCGATCCTCGGCTCCGACTCCATCTTCTACAGCTCGAGAGCTGTTTACTGGCACGAGGCTACCACTTATCCCATGATGCCTAGCGAAAGGTACCCAGATCTCGTTTGCCGCTTCAGCTACGAGGTGTGTCGTTTCTGGCTGAGGCTTGTATACTTTTGAATATTTATATAATTATATTTGTTTAAACTTCTTAAAACTAGTATACTTCCCCTTATACTTTTATTCTCTGTGGGTGTTGTTTGTGGATGTCGCTTCTTTCTGCAGTCCGTTTTTTTCTTAAGAACTTGTTTAAATTAGAGAGTTCTCCCCTCCCCCCTCTCTTAGAACAGCAGTTTAACGTAGAGGCTCTCCTTCCCTTCCTTTTTTTGTTACTGTATATATATAAAAAAAAAATAAAAATATGTTGTGTTCATTTAGTAGTGTAGAGATTTTTTGTCCGTTTGTATTGTGGTACTTGGATTGTGTGTAGTGGTTGAGTTATGTCCAAAGATACGGAAGTTTCTGGCTTCAAAAAGTGTGACTCATGCTGTCAGAAAATGTCTCTGACAGATGGGCACACTAGTTGCGTTTATTGTTTGGGCACTGTTCACCTGCAGGACTCTTCTTCTATTTGCCACGCTTTTAGTCACAGAGTCCTGCAGGAGCGCAAAAACAAATTAGTCCTTCGGGGTTTATTGAAGCCTCAGGATTCACTGGCAAAGAGTTCACGGCCATTGAAATCCCCTAAATCTGTCAAACCGTCGGCTCCACCTTCGGAGCAGACTCCTGTACTGCAACAACCGAGTATGTTGGTTCCGGCTGGCACTGACAAGACAACTCCTCCGTCAGCTCCATCAGATGTTTCGGAGCCGTCATGGAGCCATAAGAGACTGAGGTCCCCTTCTTTAGAGTCCATTCACTCGGCGCCTCTGTCACCATTATTACAAAGTGAATGTAGCCACCGTTCTTCACACTCCTCTCTAGCCTCTAGGCTTTTGGATCATGATGTGGAGAGAGTAGTAAGTAGGTTGCTTAAGTCACAGCCACTAGCTAAATTACTATCCAGCCCACCTCAACAGGTATCTGCTCCAACCGCCTCTATTTTCATTCCTCCTCCGACTCCATTGAGTTCGGAGCCAGAGTTTGTTGGTGTGCGGGTAGTGGAACCGTCGGCTCCGATCACCATCTCTCCTTCAGCTCCGATTACCTCGATTGTTCCTTCTATTGAGGAATCTGGATGCCAGGGCTCTCTCATCGGTTCAGAGGGGGGAGTGGCGTCGGACCCTTGTCCGACCCCGCTCTCCCCCTCGGAGCTTCGGACGCCTTCGAGGTCATGCGGAATGTGCTGTCCCCCGAAACTGCTCCACTACCAGCTCCATCCCCCATAGCGTCTGTGCCAACGTCTGCTCCACCTCCAGACCCCAAGCGTAGGGAACCGATGCCCCAGGACACCCCGTTGGGTGTTCCCTGTTCTTCCGAGGCCTCCCCTGATCACTCAGAGAAGCCCCCTCGGAAGAAGTGCAAGAGGAAGCGCATTGACTCCCCTGAGTCTGTCACTTCAGATACAGACTTAGATGAATCGGAAAGGTCCCAGAGGTCCCCCCCGAAGATGTTTTTTTTTTCGGACATCATTGAAATGCTTCGGCAGAGGGGGAACTGGACTTCCTAGGCCCTACCAAGGATGAGTCTGTACTCCTGCACGCATTCGGTTCCCGATCTTCCGCCTCCTGTTTTTTTCCGCCTTTCGACCCACTCATGTCTGTGGTGACTAGAAAGGCTTGGTCAGCTCCAGACAGTGTGGAACCAACACCAAGGAGACCTAACAAGTTTATTACAGCATTTCCTTTCCAAAGGTGTGCCCGTTGATGCCATGGTGGTAGCAGCAGCCACCAAGAAAGAGTTAACAGAAACCTCTTCATCTGTTCATCCGACTAACAAATAATCTCAGACGATGGACAGATACGGAAAGCGAATGTTTGCTTCAGCGACCTTCTCGATGAGGTCCCTGAACTATCTGTCATTTTACTCGTCTTCAAAGGGATCTCCTGAAAGAGCTTGGAGATGCCCTTCAAGATCCCACAGCTGAGGGAGTACAAGCCAAAGTAGCTTCCCAGCTGGCGACTCTTAATTCCATAGTCAACTCCTCCATGAGGCTGATTTCCTATGCAGCCGATGGAGCGAGCAGAGCTGCTGGCACAGGTATGGTCCTCAGGAGACATGCTTGGATGCAGCTGTGTCAGTTTGCGGAACCCTTTCAAGCGTCCTTCACCAGTACTCCCTTTGATGGCTCCTTTCTCTTTGGGCCTCAAGTGAAAGACATGTTGGCTAGGTGTGAGCAAGAAGGCAAGACACTCTCTGCCATGGGAGTCTGTTTTTCCACTCTCTCTAGACCTTACCCCAAGGGTCAGAAGAGTGGGAAGATGTGGTTCTGGAAATCCCAGGGATCCTTGCCCGACACACGTGATTTTTCCTCCAGAGGCAGAGGAGGAAACAACAATCACAGATGCCGCCTTCGTAGCAGAGGGGGCCCGCAGAACCAGGGTGACAGAGAATCCTTCTCTGGCAAGCCCTTCCAGCATCCCTGAAGGGTTGCCCGGCTGCTCACCTCTGGAGGCAGTCGGGGGAAGACTTTCGCTGTACCCAAAAGTCTGGCAAAATTTAACAAGAGACAGATGGGTACTTTCCATTATAGCCGGAGGTTACAAAATTCCCTTCCGTCAATCCCCCTTAGAGTAAAAAAAGGCCCTTCCAGATGTTCCATCCAATCTGAGGGAGCAAGTAGTCATAGAAGTTTCAAAACTGCTAGAAAAAAAGAGCCATTCAGGAAGTCCCCACAGACCAGTTTGGAGCGGGAACTTACTCAGTATTCGTTTTGGTACCAAAAAAGACAAGGGACTGGAGACCGATTCTGGATCTCAGCAGACTAAACAAATCTGTACAAAGAGAAAAGTTTCAGATGGTCACGCTACAGTCCATTCTACCCTTTCTGGGTCAGGACAATTGGATGTGCTCGATAGATCTTCAGGACGCGTACTACCATATCAAGATGGACAGACGCTCCAGGAGATTTCTTCGCTTCCAGGTAGGGGCCAGTTATTACCAGTGCAGAGCTCTGTCCTTTGGTCTCACCTCAGCCCCCAGGGTGTTCACCAAGTGTGTGGCAGTAGTCACGGCTCACCTGAGGTGTCAAGGATTCCAGGTGTTTCCATATCTAGACTGGCTCCTCAATGCTACCACCAGGCATCAACTCTTACATGCGCGGGATTATACAGTCACATCATGCACTCAACTAGGTATACAATAAATTTCGAAAAATGTGCCTTGTTGCCTTGTCAGCCTATCACTTACATAGGAGCAGAATTAAACACAAGGGAGATGTTTGCAAGATTACCACTGAAAATAGTTTCCACAATTCGTCAACAAGTGTTAATCCTAATGCAGATCAAAAGGATTCAAGTCAGATATGTCCTTCAAGCTCTGGGCTCCTTGGCAGCTGCTATTCTTCTAGTTTCATTAGTGCGTTTCCACATGAGAATTCTTCAGTGGCTTCTTTTCACTCCGTGGTCCTTTCAGGAGCTTCCCATGTCTCACATGATCCTGATTACAGAAACATGCAAACCGCACCTCCCTGTCTTGGTGGACGGACTCCCCACTAGTGTCTCAGGGTAGACCTTTCATACAGCCTCCACCGGTAGCCACAGTGACCACGGATGCCTCCCTGATAGGGTGGGGGGGGCATTATCTGGGCAGGACAGTCCAAGGCACTTGGCAACCTCACAAGTACCATCTGCACATCAATGTCCTAGAAATGAGAGCCGTGCTTCTGACGTTATAAGCCCTTCAAGACTCTCTTCCTCCTGGGACCATTGCAGTTCAAACAGACAACATGTCAGTGGTGTGGTACATCAACAAAAAGGGCGGAACCAGGTCCTCCCCCTGTGTCGAGAGGCACTCAGATTGTGGCAATGGGCGATTTCCTACCAACGTTTTCTGATTGTGACGCACATCCCTGGGGAGATCCAGCGTCATAGCGGACAGGCTCAGCAGAGCTGTTCTCATGCCTTACTAGTGGTCTCTGAATCAGGAAGTTGCGGATCTTATCTTCCGCAAATGGGGATAGCCTTGCTGCGATCTGTTTGCCACCCCTCTCAACAGCAAATGCAGCAACTACTTCTCCCTTCTTCCGCTTCCAGGTCACATACCCAGAGACGCTCTAGTCCATGATTGGCCTCGGGGACTCCTTTATGCTTTTCTCCCCATTTCCCCTAATACCAAGGCTCCTACAGAAAGCAAAGTCATTGGGTTCCAAAATGATCCTCATTGCCCCTTATTGGCCTTGACAGATATGATTCCCATTCCTGCACCCCTACCTTGTCGATCAGCCCTGGATTCTGGACCCGATTCCAGATCTTCTGATTCATCAATTAGGCGGGTTGCAGCAATCCCTCCAAACACTCCAGCTTACAGCTTGGTTACTCCAATTCCAACCCTAGCCAGGCTTCCCGGTATCTCCCCAGCAGTCCGTGATATTATCGTTTCCTCACATATGTCTACTACGAGAAAAACGTATGCTAGTAAATGGAAACGGTTTTCTTACTGGGCAGAGTCTAGAAATGTGGATAATTTCTCAGCCCCAGTCCATGAAACATTTTCAGTCCGCTGCTGCTTCCACTACTATTAGAGTACAGTTAGCGGCCATTTCAAATTTTCATATCGGATTGTTGAATTCTAGCATGTCTCATAAGCTCTGTAAGGCTTTTTTGAGGGGAACATCTATTCTTAGACCTCCAGTGAGAGATCCCCCTTCTCCTTGGTCTTGGTTAGTCTTAACTTCCTTAATTTTGCCTCCTTTTGAACCGGCAGCATCATGATGTCCTTCAAGGATGCATCTGCAGTCCTAACAAATGGGTTGTCCTGTCGTCAGGCAGCCCTTCGGTCGGCCGGATTCCAAAGTCTGGGTCTGGCCTCGGCTGGTGTCGCACTTCACCCGACGTCATCTCTGCTGGTCTTCAGGTATAAAGGCATCAGCCGACGCCATTTTCCTCAGTCTTTCTTGCCACGTGGCGCCCGAAGCAGAAGCTGTTCGCAAGTGCCGGTCGGTCAGATCCAGAGATTACTACTACCGAATACAACTTCGAAGACTTCTAAAAGCTAAGTACCCCGTTGGGGACTCTTTCTTGCCTCAGCCGATGTCAGAAAAAGTAAATAACTGTTTAACTTGTGGGAAACAAATACCTCATAAAGATTTCCACTCTTACTGTTTGCCTTGTTTAGGCCCAGACCACGACGTAGCAGCTTGTTTACCCTGTGCTTCCTTCAACCGACGAACGCTTAGGCGTCGGTCGGAGTTTGCTGAACAGTTTTTCGGCTCAGATTTTGCGTACATTATGCCGTCGGATCCTCCGACTACCCAAATGGTTAAAAAACGCAAAGAAAAGGACCGACCCTCGCGGTCCGCGGTTTCAGCCGAAACCACGGTAAAGCAAACCGCGAGTGTCTCTGTTTCGGCCGAAACCGAGCAAACGGTTCAATCTACAGCCGAATCCATGAGTACTACCGAGGCCCCTTCTACCCTAGCTGAATCGGCCTCTGAAATTTTGCCTACAATTGTGGTTTCTCCAGAGTTATCGGACACCATCCCTTTGGATGTCTCTACCCCAGCACGTGGTGCTGCTAGGCCTCCTGCAGCCATGTCTATAAAGGCCTTTGCCAGGGCTAAAGCAGCCAAAACTGCTAAATCAGTGCCTGTAAAGCCCCCCTCTCACAGGCCCAGCTCCAGTTCACAAATGCTTACCTTGGCAGAGGATCTCATCTCTCTAATAAGAGGATCCCAATCTCACCCAGACAGGGCCTCACAACCTCCAGATAAGAGACCCAGAGTAGAGCCCCCTGAGCCAGGCTCCTCAGATGACTCTTCTGATGACTCAGACATTACAGACCATCCAGAGGCTCCTCTTTCTACTTATGAAGATTCTGATGCTGAAGAATCTATCCCTTCTGCCTCTCCACCAGAGGAATTATCCTTTGGGGAAACCTTACATGCCATGCGAGAGCAATTCCAATGGCAGGGACAAGATTTCTCAGATTCAAGGAAAAGGCTTAGGACCTTTTTACACTTACCACAGCATAGGCCCTTAGCTATACCTCCAGTTCTTCCTGTTGTGGATGATGCCTTTAATGATGTTTGCACTGCTCCTGATACTTTACCTCCAGCCCCTGCTAAGCCCGACAGGTTCTACAGGGTACCGGACACTCATCACCACTTATACAAGGCTCCTTTTGCAGATCCGGAGACTATCTCCCAGGGGCCTAAGGCAGTAGCTTCGACCTCAGCTAAAAACCCTCTCCCTTCTGATAGGAAATCCAGGTCCTTAGAGATGGGGTAAAAAAGTATACACCTCCGCTACTCTCTCAGCTAGAGCTTTGAAATGTCAGTTTCATATGATCCAATACCAAGAGTTTATGCTTGATCAGTTAACTAAGAAACTGTCCTCTGATGATTCCTTAGATAAGAAATATGTTCTAGAAATGGTGAATAACATTCAGCAGGTTAGTAACCATTCTTTAAAATGTGGCTATGATGCACTGGAGGCTTCATTTAGATCAGCCATGACTGGCACAGTTATAAGAAGACATCCATGGTTGAAAAAGCAGGTCTTGCCGGATCATGTTAAAGCAAAGCTTTTAGATGCTCCTATGGACATGGTCAGTCTTTTTGGTTCTCCTGCCCAACAAGTAATGAAGAAAATGGAAGAGAAGGCAAAATCTGTACAAACAGTTAAAGATTTCTTACAGGTACAGCCCCCAAGGTTCAGCAGGAACTGGCCTTCCAAAAATTGGTCCTTTCCAGACTCCTCTAAAAATCAGAGAGGCAGGAATAGACGTTCCAGAGGCAGAAACCAACCCAGAGGAGGTGCCTACAGGGGACGCCAATGGCAAGGCAATAACCAACGAGGCATGGATACAACCACTACCACTGCAACAGGACAATCACAGTGACTTGGTTCTAACACCGCCTACCAGGGAACAAATAATAGCACCCTTAGGCAGAAAGTTAGCCTTATTTTCAAAAAACTGGCACTATATCACAAGAGACAACTGGATTTTGCAAACTATAGACCAAGGATACAGGTTTCATTTCCACACCTTACCAGCAAAAAGAGGAATGCCAAACCTGCCACCAAATCAAAAGTCAGAAGCCCTAAAACAAATAGCTCAATTAAAAAAGATGAGAGCTGTGGAAAGGGTACCACCTACAGAACAGGGCAAGGGATTTTACTCCAGACTCTTCCTAGTACCAAGAAAAGAAAACAGTTGGAGACCTATTCTCGACCTGTCCGCTTTAAACACATTCATCATTGTTCCAAAATTCAAAATGCTGACCCTACACCAACTTCTTCCCATGCTGGGCAAGGAGTATTGGCTGGTAACTCTAGATCTCAAGGAGGCATACCTGCACGTCCCCATACGACCAATTTGCAGAAGATACCTCAGATTTCTTGCAGGATCAGAGCATTATCAATTCTCAGCATGGCCCTTTGGCTTATCTACTGCCCAGAGTATTCACGAAATGCCTGGCATCAGTAATCGCTCATTGCAGGCTTCAGGAATCCAAATTTATCCATACCTGGACGACTGCCTGATACAAGCGGACAACAAAAGCAAGCTGACACAAGACTTACAAAGAGTCATTTGCTTACTACAAGCTCTGGGATACACAGTCAATTTAAAAAAGTCAAAACTGATACCATCCCAGACAATAACATTCTTGGGTGCAGAATTGGACACAGTAAAACAGATGGCATTCCTTACTGCAGAAAAACAAGAAAAACTTCCTTTGTACTTCTTGACACTAGCAAAGCAGAACCAGCTAACAGCAAGGAAAGTACTGCAGGCCTTGGGTTTCATGGCATCCTGCATAATCTTGGTCCCCCATGCCAGACTGCATATGAGAAAGCTACAGTGGTACCTAAAGAATTTATGGTCTCAACACAAGCACAGCTTAGAAACCGAAATACCACTAATTCCATGCCTGAAACAAGAGTTTCTATGGTGAGCTCAGACATGCCAGGCAAACCCAGGATTGTCCTTCCACAATATTCGAGCAAGCCAAACCATCACAACGGACGCCTCAGACCTCGGTTGGGGGGCACACATGCTGGACAAGTGCATTCAAGGCCTATGGACTCCAGATCAGCTACACCTGCACATAAATCAAAAAGAGATGCTGGCAGTAAAACTGGCAATCCAGAATTTCAGACCATTCCTCAAAGAGGGCCAAGTGATGATAAGGACAGACAACACCACAGTCATGTGGTACATCAACAAACAGGGAGGCACTCATTCATACCCGCTATGCCGAATGACTCTGGACCTGTGGAATATGGCTCTGAGCTACAGCATTCATTTACAGGCAATATTCGTACCGGGAAAAGAAAACATCCTAGCAGACATGTTAAGCAGAACTACCTCGGATGCTCACGAATGGATGCTACACCCGGACATCTTCAAGGTCATCACAAAGAAATGGGGAATGCCACAAATAGACTTATTTCAATCCCCACTCAACCACCAGCTCAAGAAATTCTGCACAAGGACATATCACCCTCTTGCTTGGAAGGTGGACTCTCTATCCTTCAATTGGAAAGGCCTGACAGCATATGCATTTCCACCCCTCCCTTTGATGCACAAGGTACTATTGAAAATAAAAGAGGAACGGCCAAGGATAATTCTGATAGCTCCAAATTGGCCAAGACAACATTGGTATCCATTACTGAGGAGCATGTCTCGGGGGGAAACGTGGACTCTACCCTTGATTCCCTTGATGTTGACTCAGTGCAACTACAGCATCTTGCATCCAAACCTGAAAACTCTGCAACTCACTGCCTGGAACATTACATAAGAACATCTAACCCAATTTTATCCCAAAAGGTTAAAGACATTATCCTTGAGGCCCACAGACCTTCTACTAGAAGGAACTATGCAGGGAAATGGAAAAGGTTTGTCATTTGGAGTACGGAAAAAGGGAAAGATGTGTCAAAAGTAGATATTGCCAACATCCTGGAATATTTGGCAGAACTCCTACATACTGGCCTGTCCTATTCCTCCATCAAGATACATGCATCAGCTATTTCTGCAGAATACAGCCTCGATCCTCCTGTCTTCGCGCATCCTCTACTCAGGCAGTTCCTCAGAGGAATTAAGAATGTAAAACCTCCTAGGAAACCACCATTACCAGCATGGGACTTGAATTTTGTGCTAGAAAAATTGACACTCCCTCCATTCGAACCAGCAGCAACAGCAGATCTACAACACCTATCCTGGAAAACTGCTTTCCTACTGGCAATTACTTCAGCAAGAAGGGTTTCGGAACTACAGGCTTTAATGACAGTACAACCCTTCCTAATCTTCCATCAAGACAGAGTGTCCATGAGAACTAATCCTACATTTATGCCTAAGGTGGTATCCAGACTGTCTCTAAACCAGGCAATCCACCTACCTACCTTCTTTCCCAATCCACAGAACAAAGGGAAAGACTGCTGCATACCTTGGATGTACATAGACAGTTGCGCTACTACCTGGACAGAACCAAGGGCAATAGAAAACTGACCAGCTACTAGTAGCCTATGCAACAGGAAGGGAAGGAAAAGCAATTTCCAAACAGACAATCTCTAAGTGGATAGGAAATTGCATAAGATTCTGTTACTCCTTTCATGGAAAGCAAATTCCACAGAACATAAGGCCTCATTCTACAAGGGCTACAGCCACTACCACAGCCTTCTTACGAGGAGTGGCTACCAAGGACATTATTGAGGCTGCTACTTGGACCTCCGTGCATACATTTGCCAAGCATTATAACTTACCTCTATACTCTAGATCCCGAGCAGGGTTTGCCACTGCTGTGTTGCAAGGGATCCTAAGTACACCATAATTCTTATTCCTCCTCTCCTAGTTTGGCTATGGTATTCTACCCATTTGTTAGGACTGCAGATGCATCCTTGAAGGACATAGTACAGTTTTGTACCTACCATAAATGTAGATGTCCGAACAGGATAGCATCTGCAGTCAGGATTACCCACCCTCCTTCCCCTCTGTGGTACTCCTAGGGTATTGCCCACCTATTAGCTAGCTGGGGGGGGGATCTCTTATGGTGTATTTGTTTGTATATATGTACATACATGCATATTTTTTGTGTTTACCTTCTACTTTTTGGGAAACATTGGCATTTTCCCAAAAATTTTGCTATCCAAGAGGGCTACTGGCATCTGGGGCAAGAAACACTGAGGAAAATGGCGTCGGCTGATGCCTTTATACCCGAAGACCAGCAGAGATGACGTCGGGTGAAGTGCGACACCAGCCGAGGCCAGACCCAGACTTTGGAATCCGGCCGACCGAAGGGCTGCCTGACGACAGGACAACCCATTTGTTAGGACTGCAGATGCTATCCTGTTCGGACATCTACATTTATGGTAGGTACAAAACTGTACTTTCCCTTAAGTTTCTGTCTTGGAAGACACTTTTTCTGGTTGCTATCACTTTAGCTAGGCGTGTTTCAGAACTTCAAGCACTATGTGTTCGCCCTCCTTACCTGGTGTTTCACAAGGACAGAGTTTCTCTGAGGACCAATCCATCCTTTCTTCCTAAAGTTTGCTCAGAGAAAAATTTAAATCAATCCATAGGTCTCCCAGTGTTCTTTCCCAATCACAGCAACAAGGCAGAATACAAGCTCCACCAACTGGATGTTCATAGACAATTGTGTTTTTACCTTCATAGAACTAAAGAACTAAGGACATCAGACCAGTTATTTCTCTCTTATGCCTGCAACAAACAAGGCCTCCCAGTTTCCAAGGTGACCTTATCCAGATGGTTATCTAATACTATTACCTTTATTTACAAGTTACGGAATAAAGAGTTACCAGCTAAACCAAAAGGTCAGTCTACCAGGGCATTAGCCACCTCCATAGTTTTCAGTCTCGGTTGCCCATAGATTTAATCTGTGCAGCTGCCACGTGGGCAAACCCTCGTACCTTTATATCTCATTACAAGGTTGATATGGTCTCCCGGAGCAGAGCTGACTTTGGTTCCACTGTTCTGAAGAGTCTGTTCCAATGAGCCACCCAGGATGTTAGGTGCTAGGGATGCTGTCCCAAACAGCAAGAACGAAGGTGCGATAGACAATTTAACATAAAGAAGTTATGTACCTACCATAACGTTCCATGTTAGTTGTCTTCATCTCGCCTTCCTTCTTGCATCCCTCCCTCCTTCCCCCGGCCTAGTGGACTGAAAGGAGTTCTTGTTTTCACTGGCTGAGTATTTTCTTTTTCTTATTGTTCTTCTGGCCAAGTTTTTCGTAACCTGTTCTATAATTAGATGTATTGAACAACCAGTTTTTAGATAACTGGTTTTCTCAACTTATGTCTGGGATTAGCTATTACAAGAGATCTGGGTAGCTCACTAGGTATCATGGGATAACGGGTATCCTCGAGCCAGTAAACAGCTATTGAAGATGGTTGAGTGGATCGGTTCCGAACCTAAACAGCAAGAAGGAAGGCGAGATGAAGACAACTAACATGGAACATTATGGTAGGTACGTAACTTCTTTATCCGTGTTGTCCTATTTTCTTCTGGTTTAGCATCCCTCACTCCTTCCTCCTTCAAATTGACACCTTCTGTACCTTGAACAGATGGTAGTCTAGAGGAATCTTACTAATGTAAACCTCAACAGGTTGGTTCCTTTTCTTTACATCGGACCCCTTTTTTATTGAATGTAGTCTTTGTTTGTTTGTCAGTACTGGAAGTGTATAACCCTATGTTAGGCAAACTCGATCTGAGGTATTTTGATGAAGGAAAGGGAATTCTGGGTAGGTGAGGAGTCCGAGCCCTAGATCTGAAGGTTTAATAAAGCCAAGATTTGATCAGAGTCAAGTCCCAATCCCAATAGCTGAACCAGATGGAAATAGGACAACACAGATTTTTCATTATGGTGAGTACATAACTTTGTATTCCAGGTCCGTACTGGATCTAAGCAGCCTAAACCAATTCATTCCCAAAACTTCATTCTAGATGGGCTGTCGACTTTTTTTTTTTTTTTTTTTTTTTTTTGCTAAGGCAGATTGAATGCCCTTAACCTCCAAGATGCATACTTGAGTGCAAGGATAGCCAAGCAACTGAGGAGGTTTCTGGACTTAGGAGCCAGCCACTGGCAATTCAAACACTTCACATATGGTTGCACTTCACTTTAGCCTAAGGATGTTCACGGAATCAATGGCTGTGGTGGCAAGACATGATAGACTTCAGAGGGCCAAAGTGTCGTCTTGCCCATACTTATGAAGGTGGAACTAGTGCTAGCAGGAGAGTCTTTGTTGCACCTTTCCATTCACTGGAAATAATGGTGAACACTGTAAAGTTTCACATGGAGCTGTAGCAAACAACTTTCCATAGGGTGGTCACTGGTTACTTCATCTTGCCAGATGAGTCTTTCTCAGGAATGGATTCCTGCACAACAAAAGACAGTTGTCTTCATACCTGTTCAGGCAAAGACTCATGTGAATGGTGCCAGAAAACTCATGGCAGCTGCAGATATTTTAGTTCTGTATACTCAATTCTGCAGTTGACCTCAAGGATACAGTGGATTCAGTCTTTAGGTCTGTTAGGCTGGTTCAGAAATTTTTGTGTGTGTAAGTCACACTTTCCTCTGATCTCACTCCCCATATCCTCTTGTGTCAGCCCCTTCAACTTCTGGTATCCATAGTGATGGTCAAAATGGATGCATTTCCCCTGGTGTTGAAGCAAATTATTAGTGCAGATCAGTCCAAGATATGTGGCTACTGTTAGAGGCCAACTTACCCATAAATGTGTTGTAGATGAGGGCAGTCCTTTTAACTTTGCAAGCCCTTCACAACATTTTCCCATGAAGTGCCATTGGTGTATATGTGGGCAACATGGTGGCTACATTGTGCATAAATAGGTTGGTACACCTTCATATCCCTTGTGTAGGGAACCATGAAGGTTTGGGCTGGACCATGTTCTCCGACTGCTATCTTGTAGCAGCCCACTTACCTGAGGAGGCTTCTTAAAAAAAAAAAAAAAGCCGTCATTGTCTAATACAGCATGAGTGGCTCACAATCTGATAGCACAGAGCCTCTTCTTCAAAAGGAGAAAGCATGCTGCAGTTGTTTTGCATAACTGACCAGTGCCAAATGCAATGATTTATTTTCCCTGATGCCACCATCAAAGAAGTGCTCCAGAGAAACTTTGGTGTAGAGGTTGTTCCCTAATCCTTTGTATACTTAGACTGAAATAACTAAATACCTGTTGCCAATTATGGGAAACTTTAAAGAAAATATTCTCATGGCTTGAGGAACCAGGCAGAAGACAGGCATTGTCTCTGGTGGCATGGACTTCCCAAGTGGCTAGGCACGGCATAAAATGCAGCTTTGATGCAGTAGACGTTCTTCCAGGGCAACTGCTGGAGGTTCTGTAATCAGTAGGTATACATGGATATGTCCTCACCCCTTCCCTGAGGATATTAAGGCAAAACTTTTAGACTGTCCTTTTGTTTGGTCCAGATGCTACTAGCCTTTTTTAAAAAATATGCAAGAACAAGGCAAACTTATGAATCACAAAATGCAGATACCACAACAGTTGCAAATAGATACCATTAGGCTATGCATGGGGAGCGTGGACAGGGCATCCCAAGAAATTGGTGACAATGGCCAATAAGTCTAAGGTTGGAGCACATCAGTCTGAAGAAGATAAGAGCACTTGTATAGAACCTGTAAATCTTCTTTTTTTAGCTTTGAAAGCTAGGTTCTTTAAAACTGTTCAGAAAATGCAATGGTTATGTGACACACATTATGTCAACTGTGCAGAATGGCTCTTTTGTCATGAGAGCAAGCCAAAAGGGCAAACCAGCCTCTCCAAGCAGTTTACGTTCCCTCACAGGACAAGGTCCAGACAGACTTTCTGTGCAGATCAAGGGAATGCTGAACAGGGAGTCTTCCTAGACATAGCCCACAACTTGGGGGCTGGGGTGCCAGAGATTGGTGCGTCTCCATAAAACACTAACAGCTTCCACTATTGCACACCAGGACCTACTGTTCTCAACCTTGAAAATGGACAGTGTCCTTTTCTTGGGAAGGAATGTTCTTGTATGCCTTAGACTTCCAGTTCCTTTTCGCCCAGCATCTTAATAAAGATCCAGAGAGAATACCCAAATATCTAACTTGGAACTCCTTTTTGGCCAAAATAGCATTGGTTCCCCCTTCTGTTCCATCTAGAAAAGGGCTATCACCAGAAGCTGTCCTCAGCAGTGGCTTTGGTCACACAATAGAAGGACTCCTTACCTCCTCCTGACACATACTTACAGTTCTCCAGGAAGCAAGGAAACCTACTACCAGAAAATTTTGCAAAAAAGGAAAAAGACCCAGTGAGGGCTAATACCCCAGTGGTCTTCTTTTTTGTGGGAACCTTTGACATCTGTACTGTAGACCCTTATGGAAAACCCTCTCTTCCTTTTTTCGCAAAGATATAATGATTGTGAAGGGTAATCCTTGCTTTAAGCGTAAAGTGGTAAATAAACTGCTCTCAATCAAGCTATAAATCTTACCAGTTTCTTCCCTATCAACAAAACAAAAGAGGAGGATTCCACATCATCCCGCACAGACAACTAAGATTCTGCCTGCGTAAGACTAAAGATACCTGCAAGTCAGACCAACTCTCTTTCCAGGATTCCAAGCTAGAGAACCTAGTTTCTAATAAAAATATTGCTAACTGGATTTCTAAATCAATTTCCTGTAGCTGCATTCAACATGACAAATCCTTACCCAAGAAAGGCACATTTTGCCAGAGTGGTGGCCTCTTCTGGAGCCTTTGACAAAGGGATTGACTCTTGAATAATACTAGAAGCAGCTACTTGGTCTTCTGTGCATACCTTTACCAAACATTACAGATTTGGATGCCTTCTCTAAATCAAGAGCCATCTTCCCCGGGTCAGTACTCCCTGGATTACTGGACAGTTATAATATTTTACATTCAACCACCCTTTACATTTCATAAGCTTTGGGAATCTCCCAACATTTTGGAATACTGGAACAGTGACTCAAGAAAGTACATTTGTGTAAGAACTTAAAATAAAAGTAGATGTCCTGCTGATCACTGTTGCAGTATTCTTTCCTAGCCTATCTTTCCTCTGCTGTGGTTTTTTTTCTCTCCCTTCTCTTCATGGACTGCTTATTATTTTGCCTCTCCTCTCTTAGCTGTCCAGTTTAGTTTCTCAGGCCTCTACAGGCTTTCTCGTTTTGTGATAGTGTAAGGATTTATGTACCCTTGCACCCACAGGCTTAATTCATGTGTTGGACATATGGCTTTTTGGTAGGTTTTGGTTTTGGTACCCCTGCCAGACATCCAGGTTATTTGGTGAGATAATCCAAGAGTTTGGAATATTGCAGTAATGATCAGTAAGACATCAACTGTTAATGGTAAGTTCTTACACAATTGCACGTTCCTTTTGCATATCTTGGCATTTTATAGGCAGCACTTCTCTTATTAAGACTAAATTGGGAATAAATACTGCACAGTCGTTTTATTTTTTTTTCAAAAACATTTTTATTTTGTTTTCATTATAAACATATGCAAATGTACATATAACAAATACAATAAAACAATAACAAAACTGTTTACAATATTTACATTCTCCAT
The DNA here is from genome assembly GCF_019279795.1 of Protopterus annectens. Classification (NCBI taxonomy): domain Eukaryota; kingdom Metazoa; phylum Chordata; order Ceratodontiformes; family Protopteridae; genus Protopterus; species Protopterus annectens. The sequence goes on from NC_056726.1 coordinate 224,230,095, forward strand.
GACAAATGATCATTTTATCCATGAGAGTTATTAGTATTTGTTCTGAAGGTTTTCCAATTTTTACCATGGTATTTTTATGATTAATGTTATGAGTTCTATAACAAATGGTTTGCAGTTCTTTTTCACAAACAACCTTTGCTAAATTAATAAATTCTTTAAAAATCAAATCTTGTTTACTTTTCCAGTTCAAAGTAATAATTTTTCTGGTCATTGCAAGAACTGACCAGAGTAATCTGAGATTTAGGTATTACATTAGGTATAGGAATATTGAATAGAATTAGTGAGTTAGAAATATGACCGTTTTCAAACCATAAAGCATTTACAAACTATCTGAAGTATTTCCAGTATTGAACATTTCTGCATTAAATGAACATGTGAACCCAGTTGGCCTCTAGTAATTCATCACATTTCCAACATTTGCTTTCACTGTTTGAGTATAAGATTTATTTTATGTGGAGTATAGAAACTCCTATTCATAAATTTCCATGTATACAATCTCCAATATAATGACGAAGAGGTACCATACTTATAATTCAATAGCAATTTTTTTGGATTCATCAGATATTTGTTCTCCATTAATCTTTACATAGTAATTCCAAAAATCTGAGCCAAACCTTGCGTTTTCTCTTAGTATCTTACAGATAGGTGAAATACTTTAATGTTAAGTTGTCAGTCTCGCCTTCATTCTTGCTTGATGGGTTCGGAGCCGATCCTCGGCTCCGACTCGGCACTTGCTAAGCTCGAGAGTCACTTTTACCAGCTCGAGGCAGCCCCATATCCCATGATGCAAGGCGGTAAGTACCCAGATCTCGTTTGCCGCTTCGCTGATGAGGTCCTCCTTTTGCCAGCTCCTGGTAAGTGTTTAGTATTACTAAATTTTAGCCCCCAATCAGAAAATTTTTCTCTTTTTCTTAGATTTCTATCTTTCTTAGATACTTTTGAGGCCTTTCCTGACAAACTTTATTTTTCCTTCTTTACCTTTTTAGTCAGGCCTTTATTCCCTCCCATCTCCCCCCTTGTTAGGGTGTGTGTGTGTGTGAGAGTTTACAATAACTTCTCATAGTTAACTTTACTTGTCTGATTCGGGACTGTGTACTGTTTTTGAAAGCACTATGTCTAAAGAACAGAGGGTCTCAGGCTTCAAGAAGTGTGACTTGTGCTGTCAGAAGATGTCTCTGACAGACGGTCACACTTCTTGTTTATACTGCCTGGGACCTCTCCACCTGCAGGACTCCTGTGCAGTTTGTCACTCTTTTAGCCAGAGAGTCCTGCAGGAAAGGAGAAATAAACTTACTTTAAGGGGTCTCCTTAAACCGGAGGGCTCCCTGGCAAAATTGGCTCTGGGCAAGCCTTCTAGGACTACCAAGGTCCAGGCTTCAGTTTCTAAGCCTCCGGCCTTGGCTCAGACTCCTTCAGAGTCGAGATCGGCTCCGGCTGGAGCCGATCCTAACTTGGCTAAATCCTCGGCACCGATGGCTATCGGTGCCGATACTGTTACTGTCACTTTGGTGTCTGCTTCGACCACCATGTGGCTCAGGCTTCGGTGTCGGCACCGACCGGCTCCGACACCATTGTTTCCTTGCCCGTATCGGCTCCGGCTGGAGCCGATACATCTGGACCTACACTCGGAGCCGAAAAGTTATCGGCTCCGTCTGGATCCGTGGGGTCTTCGGCTCCGATGGTCCCTTCGAGGAAGAGGTCCAGGTCTCCCTCTTTGGAACCGATACTGTCGGCTCCGGCCTCACCTCTTCTTTCGGAGCGGAGCCATCGGCGCCGATCATCGAGGTCTTCCAGGTTGTCAGACCATGATTTAGAGAGGGTGGTAAGCAGATTGCTAAAATCACAGGCATTAGCCCAAATGCTTCATAGTCCGTCTCAACAGACGACTATTAGTCCACACCCTCTTCAAATTCCTCCTTCGACTCTACCCCAGAGTTTGGAGCTGGAGTCTACAGGAATAGTTACTGCTATGGCTGAAGGCCAGATACCCCCCCCCTTCTGCGCCTTCAGCATCTACTCTTATCTCCTCCTCGAGACCTTCCTTGGAGGGATTTGGTGGCCGGGCTTCCCTGGTCTGCTCCGAGGGGGTGAGTGGCATCGGACCCTTGTCCGACCCCGCTCTTCCCCTTGGAGCTTCGGCCTTGGTGAGCTCGGCTCCGACATCTTCCTCGGAGCATTCCCTTTCAGTGGGCCCGGGAGTCCCAGTTTCTTCGGAACAGGTTCTCTCGGATCTCCTTGGGAGGGGAGCCTTCGAGGTGATGAGGAGTGTGCTGACCCCTGGGCTCAGTCAGCAGTCTATTCCTTTAGCTCCTCCCTCTACGGTGCCTGTTGATATCTCTTCCTACTCTCTTGCACCCGGACCGAGAGATCCACCGCCTCAGGTTTCCCCACTGGGAGGAACCCCCTCTTCCGAGGATTCTCCTGATCCGTCAGGAGAGCCTCCGCGCAAGAGGAAGCACCTAGACTCCCCTGAGTCTATTACTTCGGATACCGACTTAGATGAGTCGGAGGGGTCCCCAAGATCCCCCTCTGAGGATGTCTCCTTTTCAGACATCCTAGAACTCCTGAAACAGAGGGGAAACTGGCCCACCATAAATCCCTCCGATGATGAGTCGGTATACCTAGAGGCGTTTGATTCTCGACCCTCCACCTCCTGGGTGTCTCCGCCTTTTGACCCCCTCATGCAGGTAATCGCTCGAAAGGCTTGGGCTTCTCCTGACTCCATAGAGCCAGTTCCCAGGAGGCCTTCTAAATTTATTACAGCCCCTTCCGAACAGCAATTCCTTACGAAAGGTGTCCCGGTTGATACCATGGTGGTGGCGGCCGCCACTAAAAAGGAACTTGCAGATCCTTCCGTACCAGTCCATCCTCCTAACAAGGATTCCAGGACCATGGACAGGTATGGTAAGCGGATGTTTTCCTCAGCGACTTTTGCCATGCGTTCGCTGAACTATTTGTGTCACTTCACCAGACTCCAAAGGGACATCCTTAAGGAACTAGGTGAAGTAGTACAGGATCCTACAGCTCAGGGGGCACAAGACAAGATTGCTTCTCGGCTAGGAATCCTTAACTCCATAACCAACTCCTCCATGTGGCTGATTTCGTATGCAGCAGATGGGGCGAGTAGAGCCGCAGGCACAGGAGTGGCTCTGAGACGTCAATCCTGGATGCAGCTCTGTAATTTTGCTGATCCCTTCAAGGCGTCCTTCACAAACTCTCCCTTTGATGGGTCAACTTTGTTTGGTCCTCAAGTGAAGGATACATTGACCAGGTGTGAGCAGGACGGCAAGACTCTTTCTGCTGTAGGGGTCCATTTTTCCACCCCTTCTAGACCTTACCCCAAAGGACAGAAGGGTGGAAAGATGTGGTTCCGCAAATCCCAAGGAGTCACGCCGGATACACGTGGTCAGTTTACCCCTAGAGGCAGAGGGGGTAATAATAACAGACGCCGTCCTAGAGGCAGAGGGGGTCCACAAAACCAGGGAAGCAGAGGGTCTCTCTCTGACGAGCCCTTCCAGCATCCCTGAGGTGTTGCCTGACTGTCCATCCTTGGAGGCAGTCGGGGGAAGATTATCGCTGTACCCACAAGCCTGGCTTTCCCTCTCACAAGACAGATGGGTACAGTCGATCATATCCGAGGGTTACAAAATTCCTTTCGAGGAAAGTCCCTTCAATCACAAAAATTCCCTTCCAGATGTGCCACCCGGTCTAAGGGAAATCGCAAAGTTAGAAGTATCAAAGCTTCTACACAAAAGGGCCATTCAGCCAGTTACAACAGACCATTCAGAGCCCGGAATCTACTCAAGGTTCTTTTGGTCCCCAAAAGGCGGGAGATTGGAGACCAATATTGGATCTCAGCAGACTCAACAAGTCTGTGAAAAGACGAGATTTCGAATGGTCACACTTCAATCAATTTTGCCCTTCCTGGGCAAAGACAACTGGATGTGCTCAATAGACCTTCAGGATGCGTACTATCACATAAAAATTCACAGACGCTCCAAAAGGTTTCTCCGCTTTCGGCTGGGGTCCAGTCATTTTCAATTGAGCCCTGCCCTTTGGTCTCACTACAGCCCCCAGAGTGTTCACCAAATGTATGGCAGTGGTCACGGCTCACCTGAGACATCAAGGATTCCAGGTGTTTCCGTATCTCGACGACTGGCTCCTTTCAGCCACCACCAGGCATCAACTTCTCCAAGCCAGGGATTACACCCTAAATCTCTGCACTCAGTTAGGAATTTCGATCAACTACGAAAAATCCTCCTTGTTGCCCTGCCAGTCTATTACTTTTATAGGCGCAAATTTAGACACTGTTCGGATGTCAGCAACCCTCACAGACCAAAGGATTTTAGATATCCAAAGTCACGTGCGGATCATCCTCGCCAGCAAAAAGGTACAAGCCAGACTGGTCCTGAAAGTGTTGGGCCTCATGGCAGCGGCCATTACCCTTCTTCCCTTGGCTCGCTTCTACATGCGTCTTCTTCAATGGATGTTGTTCACCCAGTGGTCTTACCAACAACTTCCCATGCGTCACCAAATCCTGGTGACACAAGCTTGCAAAAACCACCTATCCTGGTGGATTTCTTCTCCCCAGATTCATCAGGGCAGACCCTTTGTATCCCCGGCCCCGGTAGCCACAGTCACTACGGACGCCTCCCTGATCGGGGGGGGGGGGTCATTATCAGGGCAGTATGGTTCATGGGACGTGGCAACCATTCGAATACCACCTGCACATAAATGTCCTAGAGATGAGAGCAGTGCTTTTAACGTTGCAAGCCCTCAACGACTTTCTTCCCTTGGGAACAATTGCAGTTCACACGGACAACATGTCTGTAGTATGGTATATCAACAAACAGGGCGGAACCAAGTCCTACCCCTTGTGTCGAGAAGCTCTCAGACTTTGGCAATGGGCGATCTCCTCTCATCGGTTTCTGGTAGCAACGCATATCCCTGGGAAAACCAACATTTTAGCGGATAGATTGAGCAGAGCTATTCTCATGCCTCACGAGTGGTCTCTCAAACAATCTATAGTGGAGGAGATTTTTCTAGAATGGGGCCGCCCATGTTGCGATCTTTTTGCTACTCCCCAAAACAGCAAATGCCCAGACTTCTTCTCTCTCTTCCCACTGCCGGGCCATCCCCCCAGAGACACTCTTACCCAGGATTGGCCCCAGGGACTTCTTTATGCCTTTCCTCCCTTTCCATTGATTCCACAAGTACTCCAGAAAGCCACCGTTTTGAGAGCCAAAATGATTCTCATTGCCCCCTATTGGCCTCGATAAATTTGGTTTCCGTTCCTCCATTGTCACCTATTGGTGCAGCCGTGGCATCTGGACCCAGTGCCAGACCTTCTGATCCACCAATCAGGTCACCTGCATCGGTCTATTCCTTCTCTCAACCTCACAGCTTGGTTGCTCCACTTCCTTCCTTAGCCAGGCTTCCTATGATCTCTAACCCTGTTAGGGATATCATAGTGGCTTCTCTTAAATCCTCTACTAGAAGGATTTATACCAGCAAGTGGAAATGCTTCTCTTGTTGGGCAAAATCAAAGAATATAGATCCCTTTACTGCCCCTGTTCATGCAGTTTTGGATTTTTTAGTGGAAATCTTCACTCGGGCTCTTCATCTTCCATGGTTAAAGTTCAGTTGGCTGCTATCTCGAACTTTCATGTCGGGTTTGCAGATCACAGCATTATGTCCCACAGGCTTTGTAGAGCTTTTCTAAAAGGGATTTTTCTCCTTAAACCTCCTGTCAGGAGTCCTCCTCCTCAATGGGACCTAAATCTAGTGCTGACATCCTTAATTCTTCCTCCCTTCGAGCCAGCTGTTTCATGTTCACTGAAGTTTCTTTCATGGAAAACACTCTTCCTTGTCGCTATTACCTCGGCCAGAAGAGTGTCAGAACTTCATGCTCTTTCTGTTCGTCCCCCTTATTTGGTATTCCACAAGGACAGGGTATCCTTGAGAACTAATCCATCCTTTTTGCCTAAGGTGGCTTCGAAAACTAATTTGAACCAATCTATTGATCTCCTGTATTTTTCCTAATTACTCCAACAGATCGGAACAAAAATTACATTATCTTGATGTTCACCGCCAACTCAGATATTATTTGGACAGAACAAAACAATTCAGGAAATCCGATCAGCTCTTTCTTTCTTATGCTGAAAATAAGAAAGGCCTTCCTGTTTCCAAAGTGACCTTATCTAGATGGCTTTCTTCCACCATCTCCGAAATCTATCAGCTCAGGGGCAAACAGCTGTGCTCAAAACCAAAGCGCATTCCACCAGAAGTTTAGCCACTTCCACAGCCTTTCAGGGTAGACTCCTTTAGACACTATTTGTGCAGCAGCCACTTGGGCCACTCCTCATACCTTTGTTTCTCATTACAAATTGGATTTGGCCTCCAGGGATAGAGCCAGTTTTGGTTCTACGGTTCTCAAGAGTCTGTTCCATTGAGCCACCCAGGATAGAGGTGCTAGGGGCGGTCCCATCAAGCAAGAATGAAGGCGAGATTGACAACTTAACATTGAGAAGTTATGTACCTACCATAACGTTCCATGTTAGTTGTCTTCTCTCGCCTTCTTTCTTGCGACCCTCCCTCCTACCCGCTTGCCTGGACAGACCTTGTTCTCCTTTGTCTGGAAGATTGCTTCTTTAGGCACCAGTTAGTTACCTGGTTCCCATTTCAGCCCTTCCTTAGGGTAATTGCTTTCTTTCCTCAGTGGAAAGTTTTTTCTGTGCTAGGTGTGTCTCCCTATAGGTACAAACGAGATCTGGGTACTTACCGCCTTGCATCATGGGATATGGGGCTGCCTCGAGCTGGTAAAAGTGACTCTCGAGCTTAGCAAGTGCCGAGTCGGAGCCGAGGATTGGCTCCGAACTCATCAAGCAAGAAAGAAGGCGAGAGAAGACAACTAACATGGAACGTTATAGTAGGTGCATAACTTCTCATTTTTGATTATTCATTTTTGATTATTTGTCTTTTCAAGACACCTAATTAAAAGCTAAATCGAGCTAGGTATAGATTCAGTCTCTAGTTTGATTACAAATTACCACATGGGTGGTAATCCATTAAGTACGGAAGAAGTAATTAGGGACCTGGGGACCCAAGTAGATAGCAATCTCTCATTTGACAACCACGTGGCCAAAGTGGTTAGAAAAACATTTTATATAGCCCACCTAATAATGAAGGGATTCACATCTAGATCAGGGGAGGTCATCATGCCTGTACTCATCCCTCATCAGGCCCATAATTGAGTACAATGCCCCTTTTGGGATGTACCTTACCAGACACCTGCAGCAACTGGAAAGACCCCAAAAGTACCTCACCAAGAGGATCAAAGGGCTCAAACAGATGCCATATGCTGCCCGGTTAAAGAAACTCCAGCTCTACTCAGTGGCATACCGCCTGCTCAGAGGCGATCTGTGCCTGACGTATAAAGCCATGTCCGGAATTAATGGACATGCTGCACCTCAGAAAATCCAAATCCCATTGAGCTACCCGCTCGAGAGACTTGAACCTCAGCACTGAAATAAATAGGACATGCTGGAGGGACAGATTCATAACCCAGAGGCTCCCTTCACTCTGGAATAAAATCCCAGTCCAGGTTAGGCAGAGTCCCTCATTGACTCTCTTCAAGAGGAATCTTGAGTGGATGGGAGATCGTAGGTTTACCCCGGGTATCACTTCTGTGTCACTGTTAGACAGAGGCACAGTATACTAACCTCAAAAAAAGGCATAGCAAAATTAATTTAAAATGGGTGGCGAAAGCCAAACACACTCTGGCTAGGCTTATAAATGCCCTAGGGCAGATAGCCTAGTATGAACCTATGATTGATGCTCTTATTTTGTTTTCTATAAACTCCCGTAATGAGTGTATAAACAACCAATTGTCTTGACTGTTGTCAAAACTACATAAAAGAGAGTTTAGTGGTTTAATACTCTTATTTTCAATAAACTGATGTTAGAATATTATTTTCCTTTAATTTTTGCATCGCATTGATGTTGAAAGAATCTAGGCAATCGGTGGAGTATGCTTTAGGGAATATAAGAAATAGAAATTGTTTAATATTGTAATTAGAATCAATTATATTTTAAAGTTATTAAATATTTGATTAATGCCATAAGGAAAATGATCAAACTTCTTATTAAATAAACAAAATTCATGTAAAAGCCAAGGAACTCTACTCATTCCATATTGTTCCTTAAATTGATTTTCTATAGTTCTGACATCAGTTATATGAATCTCATGTATTGATGTTCTTCATCTCACATTGCTGCAGTCCTTACACTTGGGTAGTCCGCTGTCCTCGGTCGGCCCGAATATCAAAGTATAAGGCTGACGTCGGTCAAGGCGCATTAGACTGACATCAGGGCGTCAGGGTACAAATGCGCATGACCGACGTCATATCCTCAGTCTTTTTTGCCGCATGGTCCGATGCAGAAGCAGCGTTGCAAGTGCCGTTCGGCGTTCTGAAATTTTTCGAATTTGGAGTTTCAGACCGAGTCAAAGTTGGCTAAGTACCCCGTTGGGGAATATTTTAGTTTTTTCTTGCCTCAGTGGTTTACCGGATGTCAGAAAAAGTGAATAACTGTATTTCTTGTGGGAAACAGATACCGCATAGAGATTATCATACTTTGTGTATTCCTTGCTTAGGGCCTGAGCACGACGTTGTTGGGTGTCGCTTTTGTGCTAGATTCAATAAGCGCACTATTAAGAGAAGGTTAGACTGTGCCAGGTTAGTCTTCGGGAAGCGGTGCAATTACAATATGCCGTCGGATGCTCCGACGCCCACTTCTTCGAAGAAGCGCAAGGATAAAACAGCTAAGTCCAGGCAAGATGAGTCGTCCGTACCGGACGCCGGTTCTTTAGAGGTGTCGGTGGAGCCGGTGGTTCCACCGGAGGTTTCTCTGGAGTCCCAGGGGGAGACCTTGTTATTGCAGGATGTGGCCTCTCAGGAGGCAGGTCAGGCTGAAGGGGCTTCTCAGGTTACTGTACTCCCCTCCCTTCCTAGGGTGGTTAGGCCTTCTCCTTCTGTTTCCAAGGCTTCCCCCAGAGGCAGGCCAGGTTTAGCTTCAGTTGGGGTCACTCCTAGTTCTTCAGGATCTGTGCCCAAGAAACATATGCTTAAAATGGCAGAAGATTTGATTACTTTGATTAGAGGTTCTTTGCCCCTCCTGATAAGAGGCCTAGGGTGGAACCTGAGTTGGGGAGTTTTGAGCAGGCTTCAGATGTTTCAGAGTCTTGGGCTGAAGACTTGCAGGAGTATTCTCCTTATTCTGATTCTGATGTGGATGATTCTACTCCTTCTGCTTCTCCTCCTGAGGATTTTTCTTTTCAGAGACTCTTCATTCCATGAGGGAGCATTTTAAGTGGGAAGGTCAGGACTTCTCTGATTCCAGGAAAAGGCTTAGGAATTTTTGTTTTTACCCCAGCATAGGCCTTTGGCTATACCTCCTGTTCTGGATGTTGTGGAGGATGTGTTTGCAGAGGCTTCTCTTAATCCTGATTCTTTGCCTCCTGCTCCTGTTAAACCGGATAGGTACTATAGGGTGCCTGAAGCTCATAAGTATCTTTTTAAGAGTCCTAGGGCGGACCCAGAAACTGTCAGTCAGGGGCCTAAGGGGGTTAAGGCTTCTGTTGTTAAAAATCCGGTTCCTCCAGATAAAGAGGCCAGGGCTTTGGATAGGTGGGGAAAGAAAGTCTATACTTCTTCCACCCTAGCTATGAGGGCTCTGAATTGCCAGTTTCACATGTTGAAATACCAAAACTATCTACTTTCTCAGTTGAAGTCTAAGGTAGATGCTCTGGCGGAAGGTATTGAGTGTAAAGAGTTACAAGATTTGGTACATGTCTCTGAACAAGTGGGTAAGCATTCTTTGCAATGTGGTTTTGATGCTGTACAGGCCTCGTCCAGGGTGGCTGCCACTGGGTCAGTTCTTCGCAGGCACGCCTGGCTGAGGGATCAGAATTTATCTGAACATGTTAAGACGAGGATTTTAGATGCTCCTTTACAATCTGATGTGTTGTTTGGTTCACCTGTTGAGGCAGTCTTAAAGAAAATGGAAGACAAGGCTAAGTCTATGCAGACTGTTAAAGATTTTTTGCAGGTTCAGCCTCCGAGTTTAGCAGAAATTGGCCTACCAAGGGGTGGACGTATCCTTCTTATGATTCCCAGTCTAGGGGTAGGTCTAGACGTGGTAGGGGCAGAGCTCAGGGCTCTTTCAGGCCTAGAACAGGCAGTTCACCTGCACAGTCTTCTGGTGAGGGTAGGGGTCAGTCCTTTCGTAAACAGACCCAATGACCTACCTTTTCAGCTGCCAGAGCCTTCTCGTCTGGCAGCACCTTTGGGAGGAAGGTTGGCACTTTTCAAGGAAAATTGGAGTTTAATTACCCAAGACAGATGGGTATTGGATATCATACACCGAGGTTACAGGTTTTATTTCCATACCTTGCCTCCTTTCAAAGGCATGCCAGACGTTCCTCCTCAGCAAAGAATAGAGGCTCACAAACAAATTTCTCTGCTGCTCCAAATAGGGGCCATACAACCGGTCCCTCTGTCAGAAGTGGGCCTAGGATTTTATTCTCGCCTGTTCCTAGTACCAAAGAAGGGGAACACGTGGAGACCAATTTTGGATTTATCTATCCTCAACACTTATCTGGACATTCCCAAGTTCAAAATGTTGACGTTACAACAGCTTTTACCTCTGCTGGGCAAAGATCACTGGATGGTGACTCTGGATCTCAAGGAGGCTTACCTTCATGTTCCTATCAGGCTAAGTTGCAGGAAGTATCTACGTTTTCAGGCTGGGACTTCTCATTATCAGTTCTCTGCATTGCCCTTTGGCTTATCTACTGCCCAGAGTGTTCACGAAGGTTCTGGCTCCAGTGATAGCTTTCTTCAGGCTAAGAGGAATACAGATCTATCCTTATTTGGACGATTGCCTGATTCTGGCTCAAGGAAAGGACGAACTTCTTCATCATCTACATTATGTGATAGCAGTGCTAAGATGCCTGGGGTATTCTGTGAGCGAAATAAAGTCCAGTCTAGTACCCTCTCAGGACATGTGCTTTCTGGGTGTGAGACTGAATACAGCATCCCAGATGGCCTTTTGACCCCGGACAAACAACAGAATCTTTCTCTTTACTTCCATCAATTGTCTCATCAGTCCAGGCTGACTGCAAGGACAGTCCTTCAAGCCTTGGGGTTCATGGCATCTTGTATTCTGGTGCTTCCCAATGCCAAACTGCATATGAGGAAGCTACAATGGTATCTCAAAATGTATGGACACAGCACTGCCAGGATATGGACACTGTCATTCAGATAATACCTTGCATTCAAAAGGAATTTTTGTGGTGGGCTCAGGAATGTCACCTAAACAAGGGACTCTCTGTGACCCGGCCAGAGGCGAGTCAGATTCTAACGACAGATGCCTCAGACAAAGCTTGGGAGCTCATCTAAATGGAAAGTGGATACAAGACAAGTGGCCTGCCAGACTTCTACATCTACATATCAATCTGAAGGAGATGTTAGCAGTCCAATTTGCATTAATAGCTTTCAAGGATTTACTTCTTCCAGGGCAGGTGTTGATTCTAACAGACAACACAACTGTCATGTGGTACATCAACAAGCAAGGGGGAACACATTCTTATCCTCTGTGCAGGCAAGCAATGATTTTGTGGGAGACTGCTCTCAGTTTACAGCTAAATCTTCAGGCAAGGTTTCTGCCGGGAGCACAGAACTCCTTAGCAGATGTGTTGAGCAGACAAATAATGGATCCCCACGAGTGGAAATTGGATCCTCAAGTTTTTCAGAAATTGACAGTGTCATGGGGAACTCCAGACGTAGATCTGTTCGCTTCTCCACTAAACTACCAGCTGCCAAAGTTTTGCACAAAAAGTTTTCATCCCACAGCCTGGAAAGTGGATGCTCTTTCATTCAATTGGAGCAATCTTCATGTGTATGCCTTTCCACCTCTGCCTCTCCTCCCAAAGGTACTTCTGAAGGTCAGACAGGACAAACCAAAGATGATTTTAATAGCTCCAGATTGGCCTCGACAGCATTGGTACCCACTACTGAGAAGTCTGGTACGGAGCCGCCATGGCCTTTACCTTCGATTCCACACCTGCTGTCTCAGGAGAACAGTCATTTACTCAATGTCAAACTTCACTCTCTTCACCTGACAGCCTGGCATATTCTGTTTTAAACCCTGGAGGGTTTCAGCTTCCACAGCAAGTTTTGAATGTTATTTTGGAGGCCAGAAGGCCTAGTACAAGGAAAGTGTACGCAGATAAATGGAAGAGATTTTTATTTTGGAGTGCAGCAAAAGCATTTGATGTTTCTAAGCCTAATTTAAGTGTGGCTCTTCAATATCTTACTGAGTTACTGGACAAAGGTTTGTCCTTCTCTTCTATTAAGATTCATGCTGCAGCAATTTCTGCTCACTATGATTGTGACCCACCATTGTTTTCTCATCCTTTGTTTAAGCAATTCCTTAGAGGGGCAAAGAATATAAGACCCCCACGAAGAGCTCCTACTCCTGCTTGGGATCTCAATTTTGTGTTGGAGAAACTCACTCTACAACCTTTTGAGCCTGCAGCTACTGCTGAGTTGAAATATTTATCATGGAAGATTGCTTTTTTGTTAGCCATTACCTCTGCGAGAAGGGTTTCTGAATTACAGGCCCTTATGGCAGTTGAGCCTTTTAATTTTCCATAAGGATAGGGTATCTTTCGTACTAATCCTTCCTTTATGCCTAAAGTGGTTTCTAGTGTGGCTTTAAACCAAACTATTCATTTGCCTACCTTTTATGCAAACCCCAAAATAAAGGGAAAAGATTTTGCACACTTTGGATATACACAGGCAGTTGCGATATTATTTGAGCAGAACTAAAGGGTTCAGGCAGTCTCAGCAGTTATTTGTTTCTTTTGCTTTGAGTTCTCAGGGCAAGCCTGTGTCAAAACAAACTATTTCTAGGTGGATTGGGTGTTGCATTGCTTTCTGTTATTCCCATCATGGCAAGGAGGTTCCAGCTGGGATTAGGCCTCATTCCACTAGGGCTACTGCCACTTCAACAGCTTTTTTAAGGGGGGTGGCAACTAAAGATATCTTGGAGGCAGCTACCTGGAGTTCAGTGCATACTTTCTCTAAGCATTATCACCTTCCACTTTACTCTAAATCTAGGGCTGGTTTTGCCACTGCTATTTTACAGGGCATTTTGGCAGCCCCTGCTTCTTTATAGTTGTGCCATCCTCCCTTACCTCTGCTTTGGGATTCTACCCAAGTGTAAGGACTGCAGCAATATGAGATGAAGAACATAGTACAGTTTTGTACCTACCATAAATGTAGATGTTCGAAGATCCACATTGCTGCAGTCCAATTTACCCTCCCTCCTTCCCCTCTGTAGTTAGAGGCGGTTGTGTGGGTTGGATTGTAAATATTGTGTATGTTGTATATATTGTACATATTATTAGTGCTAGGGTGGTTGGTTGGTTGTTTGTTGTCTTTGGGTTTTGACCTTTCTTGTTAGGGTCTTCTGACATCTGGGGCAAGAAAAGACTGAGGATATGACGTCGGTCATGCGCATTTGTACCCTGACGCCCTGATGTCAGTCTAATGCGCCTTGACCGACGTCAGCCTTATACTTTGATATTTGGGCCGACCGAGGACAGCGGACTACCCAAGTGTAAGGACTGCAGCAATGTGGATCTTCGAACATCTACATTTATGGTAGGTACAAAACTGTACTTTTTCCAGCCAGATAATATGGGTAGGTGTGATCAAATGTAATATTAGATTAATTATAACTGATTTGGAATAAAGATCTAAGATAGGGAATGTTATCCCATTACTGTTCCAAGCTCTAATTTGCCATTTATATGCAATCCTGTGTTTTAAGGGGAACCATAAAAAATTAAGTAGCATGGAATCTAATTTTTTAAATAAGTTTTTGAGAGGGGGTAGTATCAGTGACTGCATATAAAACAAAATTTTAGGTAAAATTATCATTTTAATTAGAGAGCCTGTCCTCCATTGTGAAGAACATTTTATTCCATCTTTTGATAAGTTCACTAATGGTGGTTATTAAATTTATTGTATCTTCTTTATACCGACATCCAAATATTCTAATACATCATTTTCCCAATTAAACAGGTTATTTTCTCTCAGGTTTTTGTTGATCTTTTTGTTAATTAGTAATGTTTTGGATTTATTATTGTTAAATTTAAGCCTTGAAATTCTTTCAGACTTGGTTAAGGTATTTATAACATCATGCAAGGAACCATCAATATCATCCAAGGTTAACAACATATCATCAGCAAATAATTGTATCTTAGGACAATAGTCATTAATTTGAAAGCTTTTTATATTTTGCTTGTTTCTGATATATGTAGCAAAAGGTTCCATTGAAAGAGCAAACAATAATGGTGACAAAGGACAACCTTGTCTAGTTCCCTTGAGGATTTCTAGTGGTGAGGATAGACATGATCTGATTTTCACATAAGATCGTGCCCCACTATAAATTTTCATTAATAAGTTGACAAAATCTGAGGAGAATTCTTTGTAGGCAAGACCAACTAATAGAATCAAAAGCCGTTTCTGTGTCTAGGGTAATAATAGTTAGTTGTTTTTTTTTTTTGTATTTGCATGCTATGTCTATTAATGATAGTAATTTAATAATGTTATCTTGCACTTTTCTATGAAGAATGAACTCTGTCTTATCATTATGTATTAGATTAGGTAATATTTTCTTTATCCTATTAGCTAATATTGTCATGAAAATTTTATAATCTGTGTTTAGTAACGAAATTGACCTATGTGAATCACAAGATTTGGGGTCCTTACCTTGTTTTAATATGGGAAGATAATTGAGTATTTCCATGATGGGGGTGTTGTACATTTTTGCTTAACCATATTAAAGGCACTCATTTTCTTTATTATATATTCAGGAAAAATCTTATATAGTTCAGGAATTATTCCATCCAGTCGTGGAGCTTTATTATCTTTTACATTTTTTATTTGCTCTTTCACTTCTGTTAGTGTTTATTTAATACATTATTTTGTTGCATAGACACTTAAGTAGTTATATTTTTCTTGAATAAAAGTATTACATTATCTGTCTCCAAAAGTGGTGCATTATTTATTATCTTTATAGTAGTTTTTGAACACTTCTAATATGCCCATTAAGTTAGATGTACTGTTAACTGAACCTTCACTTTTATATTTAATCTCATTAATAAGATTTTGATTGTTTATTTTTTTTAATTTTACCGCTATTTTATGTAGATATTCGGGATTTACAGCATAAGATTGTAATTTCAATTTTTGGTTTATGGCTACCTTATGATTCAGAACTTCTAAGTGGTTTTGATTTAACTTAGTAAATTCTTTGTGCTACTTTGGTATTTGGTTTTGCAGCCATTTTTATCTTGTCTGTGTTTTTTGTAAGTCTAAAAGTTCTTTGTCCCACTCTCTCCTTTTTTTTTTAAGGTACCAAGATTTTATTCTACCATGTATATAAACTTTATAGTATCAGCCACTTCACCATTATCATTTGTTTCCATAAACATGTCTATTTCTTTCATTATCCATTCCCTAAAGTCATTTAACTTGGTTATGTAAGCAGGAATTCTCTGTAGAAATCTTAAATCATCTGTTTGTGTAGTTAATGTAAAGTTTATAGCATTATGGTCCAAAAGTGGACAAGTTATTATAGATACATAATTTATTTTAGAGTAGGGGTCTCAAACACGCGGCCCGCAAAGTAGTTTTCCATGGCCCGCGATCAGTTAGCAGGACTCCGGTTGTGTGTAGGTCCTCCCCCCCCCCCCCCGTACGTCCTGTATAGATTACATCACCATACGTGCCTAATAGACTGGAGATGCGATTGGAGGGTGGCAGTCAGGTGTTTTTCCTCCTCCAATGGCATCTCCTTCTCAAATTGGGCACGTTTGTTCAATTCAGTTACGTGAATTAAAATATATTTCCAAGGAGTGGAACTGGCTTTTGGGTGCCTGTGTCAGGTCATGTTCTTCCAGCAGACTGACCCTGAAATTGGGAGTGGAGTGTGGGAATTGTGGACTAAGGAAAAAAAATTAAAGAAGCCTGTACTGTGTTTCTCTGATGAGAAAGAACCACATCTCCAGATCTGTTTAAAGTAGTGAGGTAACGTGCTGTAGCGATTGTAGTTCTCTTCGCATCTTTGTTAAAGTACAGAGAACCTGCTTGCAGCACAGGGCACCAAACGCAGATCTCTCAGTCTGAACAGTTAAGTCATCTGGTTTGGCGCCCTGTGCTGCAAGTAGATTCTCTGTATTTTAACAAAGATAGAGTGATTTTCATTCCTCTTTTCTTGATTGTAAGACTAACTTATTAAAAACTGCATCAGGGTCCAAACACGTTTTAATTCTCAGAGGGTAAAAACCATAGAAGTGGTGGTGTATAATTTTGGTTTCATTTCTAGAGTTAAGAAAATCTCTGGAATGTAACCATTATGATGTATATCTGGTATTCAGGGATTAATCATTTTGCACATTTGCCACACATTAAAAGAGGTAGTCTTCCTCACTTTGGAGTTGAAGGGTTGAAAGTTATGGTTGCCGTGTAAATTTTTATATTCTGCCCTTGGAGAATACCATATGTTTATTTGACTTTGTACTCAGTACTAATGAAAAAGGATCAGTGAGGACATGTTTCATTTTGGTGCTTGTGCATATGTGGCAAACTGCTGATGTGATCGCTGGGCAAAATAAAATGTGTCATTTCTGTGCTTGTGCATACTTAGACATGCTGATGAAGGGATCAGTGGGGACATGTTTCATTTTGGTGTTTGTGCATACTTAGACATGCTGAGTCATAAACCATTGCTTATCTAGAAGACTACTGGTACAGAGAACCCTACATAACTTCTATCCCCTTATACCATCCGGGATTCACAAATGTGTGACTGATGAACTTGTTTATTGACATTTGATTACCAGGAATGTCTGACTTGGTAGGTGCCGGTTATCTCTGCAGTCTGCACCAACTACTGGATGTCTCTGTTTCTGGTGGTTTACACGGCTGTCTTGGGGAACTCAGGATAGTGTGGGTTAATTATTCAAAGATCATTGTGTGTATGTGTGCATGTATGTGAGCCTAGCTAAAGTTTGTACTACCAATTCAAAATTAGAAAACATTTGGAGGTTATTTTGTGGCAGGAATGGAACAGAGAGAGAGAGAATACTTATTTATAATTTGTGGTCATCATCTGTTACTAAGGAAGTGCTTGTTTCCGCGCTAGAAATTTGGAAACCACTATAATTTTCTTTGTATGTTTGTTTATTGCAAACTACTATTATAAGTGAGCGTTAGTGATGTCATCATCATCCAAAAAACGAAAGATTGTAGATGAAAAGCGTGTTTTCCAAGAGAAGTGGGAAAAATTATATTTTTTCACCGAGTTGAATAGTCAAATCAAATGCCTAATCTGCTATCAATCGGTTTCCATTCCAAAGGAAAACAATGTACGGAGACATTATGAAACTATGCATGGTAATGAATATGATGTGATTACAGGCAGAATGAGGGAAGAGAAAGTTAAACAACTAAAATCAGCCTTTGCCAAGCAGTGAAATATCTTCACAAGCCTTAACAAAATGAGTGAAGATTCAGTATGAGCAAGCTTTGTTATCAGTGAAATGATTGCGAAGTCGTCTTGTCCATTCACTGAAGGCTAGTTCATTAAAAACTGCTTCATAAAAGCAAGTGAAATTCTTTGCCGAGATGAGAAGAAATTTTTGAAGGTATAAGTTTGTCTGCAAATACAGTGGGCAGCAGAATTACTGAATTGGCCAGCAATGTACACCAGCAGCTACTTGCAGCTGGTAAACAGTTTGAAGCTTTTTCAGTTGCCCTTGACGAGAGCACTGGCATAACAGATACCGCATACTGAGCTGTCTTCATTTCAGGTGTGGACAGGAACTTGAATGTTATGGAAGAATTACTAGACCTGTTACCTTTGAAAGGCACAACCGCGGGATGTGATGTATTTGGTGAAGTTGAAAAATGTCTAGAAAAGTCAAAATTGTCATGGGATAAGCTTGTTTCGGTAGCGACTGATGGTGCACCCTCAGTGTGTTCTGAAAAAGTTGGGTGGTGTTGGGTTCCTGAAAGCAAAGCTCAACAGTGTTGGTGTCGCTCACACCTTCATTGCAATTCACTGCATTTTGCACCAGGAAGCATTGTGTGGAAAAAGTCTCCAAATGAAGAAAGTCATGGATGTTGTTGTTAAGGTGACTAACTTTATACGCGCTAGAGGTCTAAATCACCGCCAGTTTAATGACTTTCTGTCTAACCATGATACCGAATATGGAGAATTACTCTATTACACCGAAGTCAAACGGCTAAGTAGGGGAAATGTGCTGAAAAGATTCTTTGCACTTTGACAGGAAATAGCAATCTTCATGGCAATGAAAGAAAATGAAATTCCGCAGCTAGATGATACATTTTTCATATCTAACCTTGCTTTTCTGATGGATATTACACAACATCTTAATGAACTCAACCTCAAGCTCCAGAGCACAAAACAGACGATAACGCGGATGTATGACAGTGTCAAGGCTTTCAGATGTAAACTTTCCCTGTGGGCAAAACAGCTGATGGATGGTAACCTAGCTCACTTCACTGCCTTGCAGTCACTTGGAACAGTCAAAAAACAGTTCTTGAAAAAATATTCAGACACGGTCAGCAAATTACGAGCAGAATTTGACCGTCTGTTTCGGGATTTCGAGGCACTAGAACCCCTCTTTGCCATCTTTACAATGCCGTTTTCCATAGATGTTGACACTGTCTCTGAAGAATTCCAGATGGAGTTGTTGGAACTTCAGTGCGATAGTGTTCTGTAACAGAAGTTCATAGATGCAGGCATTGCAGATTTTTACAAGTATATGAGTCAAGATAAGTTTCCAAACTTTTTCTCTATGGCTGCTGGAATCCTTACGATGTTTGGCAGTACATACGTTTGTGAACAGTTTTTTTTCATCTATGAAGCTCAACAAATCTGTTTTCCGGTCAAGGTTCACGGATGAACAGAACAGCTACCTTGCGAGTGGCTGCATCACATGACATAAAGCCTAATGTTGACGTTCTGGTCTCTGCAAAACGTTGTCAGCTAAGCAGTCAAAATGAAGAAAGGCAATAATTTTCATGGACAACAAATTTTCTGTCATAGATTTAGGTGCAATTACTAGAATATTTGAAACTAATACAATAGAATAGCATTGGTCTGTTGCTTCAAACCAAATTTTTTTGTAACTTTTTTGCTAATTAAAAAATATATAGTTTGTGGATGATTTGGACGTGCAGCCCCCCCCCCCCCAAAAAAAAAAAAAATCCTTGGGGTTATTTACAGCCCTTATGCTCCCTTGAGTTTGAGACCCCTGTTCTAGAGTATATAATTATTTGATACAAAGACCTTGTCAATGTTTGTGTACCAAACCGATATGAATGGCGATTTTAAATTAAGGAATAATGTTCTGTTAGAACATGTATATCTTTAAGGTTCATCTGGTTTGCAAAGTCATTTAACTTCTTGGCTTGAGATGGTAGTTTTATTTTACCATTTTTAGAACGGTCATTGCCTAATAATAAGCAGTTAAATTCACCTGTTGCTGTAATTTCCCGTTGCATTTGAAGTAATCCGGTCCAGATATTTGTCAACATATTTAGTATTCTGTCCTGGTATATCCAATATGTATTGCTCAAAGTATAATACTGCCTATTGGTTTCCAAAATAGCCATGCTTAGCATCCCATCTTTATCTGAAATTGTATCTGTAATTCTTGGCATAGTATAAGTATTTTTCCATAGAATGAGTGCCCCTTCCCTTAGTCTTGAAACATGCATCAGCCAGAATGGTATAGCCATAGAATGAGTATTTTTGTAGATCTTTTTTTAATAGATGGGTTTCCTGTAAAAAGATGATCTGAGCTTTATGCATTTTGATATATTTCAGCAAACCAGCTCTTTTGACATTATTGTTCAAATAATATTTAATGATTGACATTTATAAGCCATTGACTATAATGTGTATATTATTACGAACTGAAAGACCTTTCTTCCGTGTTAACTTGAAATCTACTGAAAATGTACTTATCGTGGATGCATAACGTGTATTAAGCACTACTTTCAAAAACCCAAAACTATTTACAAATACATACAGGAAACATAAAGTTTCTTGTTTAGTTAAAAACTTAACTAAACCATCCATCTATCACCTCTGGAATACCAAACTATACAAATCATCCATCTCTGCTTAGAATGTGGTATAAAAACAAAAAAAAAAACATTATGAAAGCAACTAAAGAAATCTGAATCCATGAAATATACATTAGAATGAGAATGTAAAATATATCTGAAGCTATATGAATGTCACATATGATAAATAGCACCTCTAATACGTAGATTTGTCAGAAATACACATCAGAACAAATTATGTATAAACATTAGAAGCTAAATGTTAAGAAGATCGTCATTATTTCCAAGACTTTTCAAGAAACATCAGGTAATTTAAGCATTTTGTCAGTCCTCTAACATTTTTCATGTAAGGATCTGTCGAATATGTGTGTGTGTGTGTGTGTGTGTGTGTGTGTGTGCACGTGTATATGTATATATGTATGTGTGTGTGTGTGTGTGTGTGTGTGTGTGTGTGTGTGTGTGTATATATATATATATATATATATATATATGTGTGTGTGTATATATATATATATATATATATATATTTATATGTATATATATATATATATATATATATATATGTGTGTGTATATATATATATATATATATATGTATATACATATACATATATATATATATATATATATACATACACACACATACAAACACTTATTACAACACAACTATTATATTTTGCAGTTATACACATATTACTCATATGTATCAACAATATCTATGTTTGACGTCTTTCATCGGGGGGGGGGCACACAACCCTTTATTTAGTTACTAAAGGTTTAGTTATATAACACAAGTCAGATGTTAACATGCATAATGAGTTTTCTAATGCAGCTCCTAGTTCACTTGATGTCATTTAGTTACTAATAGTATCATTGAATCTGCAGAATGTGTGTGTGAGAAAACATAGGCATTTTCAAAGAAGTTAAACACTTTTATCAGAACTAACTACCACTTAAAGTATCTAGTGAAAGATAACAGAATTTCAAGAGAAAAGAATTCTAAGTACAACTATTTAACAAGTTCAACAGGTCAAATGATGTCATCACTGTTTCCTCAAACTGCAGCTTCATAAACTTGTTAAAAAGTATCTAAATAGGCTCATGCACAACAGAAGTCTCTAGCGAAGAAAAAAAAAACATTTTTGACTGGAAATTCAGATCTTGAAGCTCTTAGAGTTTACAGAAAACTAAAAAAAAAACACTCAAGCTGCCTTTTCAGTGCATATCATGAATCTCCACAATGAGAACAATCACACAGACCACCAGTTTCCTCACAAAACATCAACACCATGAAAAAATTAACCCTTTCATATAAAAACAGCTGTTTAGAAGTAACAGCTGCCTCAAATCAGAAATCATATTATAACATTTCAATCATTTACCCACCAGTTAACCAGGCGAGAGAAAAGGGAACTGTGTGTGTGTGTGTGTGTGTGTGTGTGTGTGTGTGTGTGTGTGTGTGTGTGTGTGTGTGTGTGTGTGTGTGTGTGTGTGTAAAACTTATATTTAGCTATCTGTAAAAGACAATTAATGTACTGTATTAATGTTTAAATGTATCTAAACAAAGAGTCTAAAAAATCTAGTTAGAAACACTAATCAGAAACCCCTTGTTACACCGCCACTGACCCACTAAAAAAATGTACTTTGGTATTAAGTCAAATTATACTTTTACTGAAGAATTAGAAGACATACATCATTTGTAGTTATTTAAAAGGGGTGTAAAAGAGAGAAAAGGAACATTGGTAACAAAAAAGAATAGGAAGAAAGAGAGAGAATGTTATTTAGTACTGTATGTAATTAGAAGAAGTAGAATATAGAAAGGAAAAGAGAAAGTTAATAATAAAAATGATTCACATTACCTTACAGCATGGAGACTTTAGAGAATGAAATATATTATGCTTCATAAAACAAAGCATTTAAAATTAGAAGGAATTTATTCATTTGTCCTTTAGTTTCTTAGTTTTGTTTGCTCTTTCCTTCACAGACCATCCATTTTTTTGTTGCCTGTCTCTTCAAACTGAGATCACCATTCCATTTCTTCTATGCCCGACAGTATTTTCTTCTTTTGGATAAATTCTGTTGCTTCTTGTAGGGAATCAAAGATCTTCACTCCTTTTGACAAGGTGATTTTTATTCTTGCAGGAAAAAGAATTTGAACTTTAATATGGGCTTTTTTCAAGGACTTGGAGGATCACACTCCTTTCATCTGGATAGAACTGTAAAGGTGTAATCATTGTCAAAACAAATAACTTTTTCACCCATCTTGATAGGGGGATTAGTCCAAGCTGATTTCAGCACTAAAGTCTTGCGAGGAAAGAAATGTAACTATTATAGACCTGGGGTTAAATGACGTTAGAGATGAAACTGGATTTGCCAGGGGTCGATGAGCCCTCTCAATTACAAAAGAGAGGGATTCAGGCATGTTTAGTGCTGATGAAAACCACTTATTGAGGAATTGAATAATGTTAGTCGCCCTTTTCTTTCTCAAGAATTCCATATATTCTTATGTTATTCCTCCTTGATCAACTTTCAAGGTCTTCCAACTTCTCAATCAACCTGATGTTTTCTTTCAGAAGAAATTCATTGTGATGTTAATTTTCTGTCACTTTAGTATCTAGGTCATTTACTGTTTCCTCTAAGGCAAGAATTTGTTCAGATTGTTTTTTTACTATTCCATTTAGAAGTTCCAGTTGTTTACTTCATTCTTGTTTGATAATATCCATTTTGTTGTTTTTTTACTATTCCATTTAGAAGTTCCAGTTGTTTACTTCATTCTTGTTTGATAATATCCATTTTGTTTTCAAATTTGTCCATTTTTAGTGACAGTTCTTGGATGGTTGTTATAAGATGTAGATGTTCTTCGTATTTCACTGTTGCAGTCATCACATTTGGGTTATCCCTGCCAGGGTAGCCTTCGGCCGGCCTAAATGCACTCTCCTGGTGTGGGTTCTTCGAGTTGCTCATCTTGAGATCTCCAGTAGAAAACGTCTTGACAGGAATAATTAAAAAAGTCTCTTGACTATGTATTAATAGGTTCATAGGTAGGTACTAAGCTATCGGCCCTAGGGCCTATACAAGCCTAGCCATAACGATTTCCTGGCTGTTGCTTTCCACAAATATTTACTTTCCTGGACCCCTGTCTAGCAGGGCTACTGATAGGATTCCAGGGGTGAATTTCCTATCTCCCTAGGTTCCTCTAGAAGAGGGCCATTGAGGTGCTCTGCCTGACATGTATGGGCAGCCTATTCCAGAGTATGGGGAGTCTCTGGGTCAGGAACCTATCCCTCCAGCATGTTCTATTCATTGTGATGACAAGGTTAAGATTCCTGGAGTATGTGGCTCGGAGGGACTGGGATTTCTTTAAGTGTAGCATTTCCAACAACTCTGGGTTTGACATGGACTTGTATGTGAGATTGCCTCTGAGTAGGTGATATGTGACGGAGTATAGCTGGAGTTGCTTTAGACGGTCAGCATAAGGCATCTGCTTTAGGTCTGTGATTTTTTTTGTGAGGTATTTCTGCGGCCTTTCTAGTTGTTGCAGATGTCTTGTGTGGTACATACCAAACTGGGCATTGTATTCTATAATGGGACTAATGAGGGATGAGTACAGAGGGACAATGACCTCCTTTTTACTGGATGAAAAGCCCTTAGTGATGAAGTGTGTCATGTAGAAGGATTTTCTAACTGTTGTGGCTATGTGGTTATCAAAGGTGAGACCACTGTCCACCTGTGTTCCTGGGTCTCTTATCACAATGTTCGGTGTTTAGTGTACTGCCACGTATGTGTCAGTTCACAGGTACGTGGTTTTTCCCAAAGGGACAACTATACATTTCTTCGCATTTAGCTTGAGCCCATGGCTGTGGCACCAGGCATTTCTTTCGGTAAGGCCCTTTTGCAGTATATCCACATCATTTGGGGATTCAGTAATGGCTCCCAGCTTGCAGTCATCTGTGAACTTTGCAAGCCAGAGTCCCTTAGTGTTGGCCTGTACTTCAGAGAAGTAGATGCCAAACAAGAGTGGTCCCAGATAAAACAAGTTGTAGTAACAGCAACACCACAATCCAAAAACAGCAGATGACAAACTCCCCAACACTCGAGGCCTTGGATACCGATAAAACAAAGTTTTTAATCACATAAAAAATGAATAACACTGGAGCTCTTACACAGGGTTAAGCGCTTTCATCTGTCAATTCGCAGATTTCATCAGAACCGTTATGCTCCTACATTTCATTGTATTTAAACACTTTTAGGCGCCAAAATTCAATTAGATTAAAAACACACTCTGTTTTAAAAAAACAATATAACACATTAAATATAGACCTTGATGAATTTCTTACTCCTACAAAATACTGTCACCTATTTACACTTATATGATATATTAAAATATATATAATTAAATACTATAAATAATATAAGTAAAAATCATGTTCCTAATTCTATTACTTTCAACTTGTACATGATATATTGTACCAAATGTGATGTTAGATTACATAAATAAATTAATGTCATACTTATATTTGATCATTCTATAATGTCTATACACATATTTAATACACATAAATAAAACTATGCCAAAAATTTTGTTATCATACTAAAAATGTATTATTATCAAGTGTGAATGAATTGTACAGGAATGTATTGCTAATAGTGGCACCACTAATAACAAGTATTCTTGATGGCTTTTATTGTAGTAATTATGCAATACTAGTTTAATTCCATAAAGGGTTTGACACTAATAAAATCATTTATACCAGGTAATGTGGTTGCGTCAGTACATATTTGCCATTTGCTTTCTATCCAGGACAGGTATGTCTTCCAGTTCCCTCCTTTATCACTAATCTCTACCTGGTCTATGATAGCAAACTTGAAACTATGTTCCTTCCCCTTTTCTACAATGTGTTTACATAAGGCATTTTTTGTATCTCTCTTTTTTATCCTGTACATGTGCTCATAAATACGTGTCTTTAACTTTCTCTCAGTTTTGCCTATGTAAAAGGCTGGGCATTTTGTACAGGTAGCTATGTATACTATGCGTTGTGTGTTGCAATTTCCATTTTTGTAACGTATAGTAGTATGCATAATGTTGTCTAACTTAATTTTTTGCTGAATGTCTATGAATACACATTGTTTACAAGTGCCACATCTAGTGGTACCTTTCATTCTATTGTCACTTGTTTCTCTTCTTCCATATTCCATTATTCTCTTAATGTTACTTCCCATTTTGAATACTGTACAAATGCTTGTTCCAACTATATTACCAATTGCTCCAGAAATATTAATTAAAGGCCAATGTTTTTTGAGTATTTCAATAATTGCACTGGAAAAAGGGTTATATGTAATCACACATACTTTTCTATTCCTTTCGTCATTTTTGTTGTTAATTGACACTGTACTGTTCCCCAATAAAGGGGTATACTTATGTCCCCATTGTGTTTTACATATGAAGTGACATTCTCCAACAATTTCTTTGGATATCCTCTATCCAAGAATAATTTTGTTATTTTTCCCAACTCATTAGTCATAATTTCCATAGTGGAAGACATTCTTGCCGCTCTTATGCTCTGTCCCTTGACTATATTTTTGAAAATGTGTGAAGGGTGACAACTGGTATAATGTATATAGTCATTGGAGAAAGTGGGCTTCCTGTATATCCTTGAAATAAAACCTGTTCCTGTGTTGCCAATCCAAGTGTCCAAATAGGCAATACCTTCCTTGTCATATTGTGAAGTAAATTTCAGAAATTGTGTAGTGTGGTTTAAATAATCCATAAACGAGGGAATCAATTCTTGTGGTCCTGTCCAAATAATGAAAACATCGTCCAAAAATCTGGTGTATAATCTGATGTACTTGTAAAACTGACTGGGGAATATATATAGATTCTCCCACTCGAGCATAACCAAATTGGCAAAAATGGGAGCACAAGAAGCTCTCATGGCTACACCTCGAGTTTGTCTGAAATGGTCTCCTGCGTGTGATATGTAATTATGTTCAAGAACAAGCCCCATCATGTCCATAATTAGGTTCACTCTGTCCCAACTACATCCAGAATATTTACTTAAGCTGCTTTGAAAGTACTCTAAACCAATAGATGCTGGTATGCTTGAGAATAAATCCTGTACATCTATGGTAAGGAAGGTCGATTCTTTATCCCATACATCCACTGTGAGTTTGCTTAAAAAATCCCAGGAATCCTTGACCAAATGGTCCACCCTGGTGTATGTTTGCTTGGTCCATTGGTCTATAGTGATCCCTATTTTGAAGGTTTTAGACTTCGATCCTGAGATGATGGGTCTAAATGGAGGTTGGTTCTTATTTTTGTGGATCTTAGGGATTCCTATGATGTGAGCCATGATTGGATATTCAGTTTTCAAGTAATCATATAATTCAGAAGTAATACGATTGTCAATTAGATATTCCTCAAGAGCTAAGTCAATTCTTCTGTATCCGATGTTTATTTGGTTGATGGATATTTGCTCATAGTTCCCTGACTCATGTAATATTTTATTTATTTCATTGAGGTATAGCTGTCTATTGAATATCACTATACCTCCACCCTTGTCAGGTTTCATTATTCTAACCTCATTGTTCAATATGAGTTCATCCATACATCTTCTTTCACCTGCGGTTAGGTTGTCTACTGGTATTAGGTTACCCCTTGAGTTGTTATTTAATTCCTTATAGAGGTAGTAGATGTCTTTGCAAACCATTTTTTCGAAGCTAGCTACGTGACCATTCATAACAGGAATATATGTACTTTTTTTGACAAGTGTAGATCTGCTCTTTGTAGAGTTGTTCTTGTTAGGATCATCATTAAATTGAATAGCTAGGTTCAACCGTCTACAAAATAATTTGATTTCTTTAATTAGATCAAATAAATTAAGCTTAACCGTAGGTATAAATTTCATTCCCTTACTAAACAGTGATATGATATCATCTGTAACTTTAATATTAGTATAGTTGTACACATTGAACCCTTGATAGCTACTGATTGTAAGATTTTTCTCAACAGTGTCTCCCAACACGGGGGTATCCATTGTACTTTGTACATTGTCTGTCCTATTTGCATACATATCTGAAGATTTACTAGTATTAGTGGTGGTGTTAGTAACTGGTGTACTAAGTGCTTGAGATGGAGTGGGTTGGCACATACCAAGGGTAGGGGCGTTATCGGTAAAAGTCACCTTTTTCTTTCTCTTTTTCTTAGGTTTGTTATCATTCAATATCTTCTTTGTTGTTTTTTTGGTGCTGGGTAGTATCGCCCCCCCTAAAAATTTTCGTCCTCATTAACTCTTTTCCCTTAGTTGATACCACCTCAAACCTGTACTTATCTTCATTTTCAAAATGTGGCCATATATAGGCTCTATCACAACTATAAAGCTCCAAATCCCGTTCTATTTTGTGCATTTTCCTGTCATACACATTCCTAACTTTCCCTTTTGCTAGGTTGAACTGGTTGGAATAGCAATCATACCAGTGCTCAAACATGTCATCTTGTATTATAGTTTCATTTAAACACTCCACTTCCTGTAAAAGCTCATTCATCTTCAATTCATTACATTTAATCAGTTGTTTCATGTAAGTAAAACCAAAATCGTCAAACATTTTGTTAAATTCTGTAACAATATTGAAGTTGAACTTTATACCCAAGGGTAATTTAAAAAATCTCAATCCCTTAGGAACTATATGTAAACTAAGACACTTCTCAAGATAAGCATTATCTATTCGCACACTCTTCAATTGTACTAATTTTTTACCTAACAAATAAATTCTTTCTTTAATATCATCTTGTTTATAGTTATGTTTATAGTGTCTCTCATTGTGTTGCAATCCAGTCGCTGACACTGGTTTGCCCTTAAAATCAAAATCATCCATCAAAAAATCATTGACCATATTGCCATTGTCCTTATCATTACAGTCCGTAGTTTGTTTGTAATTTCTTTTAGGACTGGATAAATATTTATTAAAAACAGTACCTGTGTTTTTGTTTTTTGCCGTGTTGGCAACTGATGAATATGTTCGTATTTTGTCCTGATTTAATTTTGGACGTGCACCCTTTCTTATATTCTCCTCGTTGGTGTGGAACAGGCTAAAATCAAATGTAAAGTCTGCTTCCATGGAAACGTTTGCGGTGTTCTCACCTAGATCGAGTTGATGCCTATTTCCATCAATAGAGGTCTTGCCCTGTCCATTTGGGATCTCGCTCATGTTAACGCTATCGATCGCTTCATCCACTAGCACCAGCTGTGCAGTAACAGTGCTATTGGAGTTCCTAGATTTTCTGGATTGGCCGGTGACCCTGCCATCCGCTACAATCTCCGTTATGCTGTTGTTAGCAGTTTTAGCGGTGCCTCCGCTCACCAAAACCGCTTCGGTAAGTTTGTTGACTAGGTCTAAAAGTTTGTTAACGTCGCCTTGTAGTGATGTCATCTCATTCCGGAGTGTACGGTATTCCTCAGAGCTCAATAAAGTGCTCGGGGTAGCCTCTTCTGCCATGTAAACGACCAGATAAAACAAGTTGTAGTAACAGCAACACCACAATCCAAAAACAGCAGATGACAAACTCCCCAACACTCGAGGCCTTGGATACCGATAAAACAAAGTTTTTAATCACATAAAAAATGAATAGCACTGGAGCTCTTACACAGGGTTAAGCGCTTTCATCTGTCAATTCACAGATTTCATCAGAACCGTTATGCTCCTACATTTCATTGTATTTAAACACTTTTAGGCGCCAAAATTCAATTAGATTAAAAACGCACTCTGTTTTAAAAAAACAATATAACACATTAAATATAGACCTTGATGAATTTCTTACTCCTACAAAATACTGTCACCTGTTTACACTTATATGATATATTAAAATATATATAATTAAATACTATAAATAATATAAGTAAAAATCATGTTCCTAATTCTATTACTTTCAACTTGTACATGATATATTGTACCAAATGTGATGTTAGATTACATAAATAAATTAATGTCATACTTATATTTGATCATTCTATAATGTCTATACACATATTTAATACACATAAATAAAACTATGCCAAAAATTTTGTTATCATACTAAAAATGTATTATTATCAAGTGTGAATGAATTGTACAGGAATGTATTGCTAATAGTGGCACCACTAATAACAAGTATTCTTGATGGCTTTTATTGTAGTAATTATGCAATACTAGTTTAATTCCATAAAGGGTTTGACACTAATAAAATCATTTATACCAGGTAATGTGGTTAAGGCCAGTACATATTTGCCATTTGCTTTCTATCCAGGACAGGTATGTCTTCCAGTTCCTCCTTTATCACTAATCTCTACCTGGTCTATGATAGCAAACTTGAAACTATGTTCCTTCCCTTTTCTACAATGTGTTTACATAAGGCATTTTTTGTATCTCTCTTTTTTATCCTGTACATGTGCTCATAAATACGTGTCTTTAACTTTCTCTCAGTTTTGCCTATGTAAAAGGCTGGGCATTTTGTACAGGTAGCTATGTATACTATGCGTTGTGTGTTGCAATTTCCATTTTTGTAACGTATAGTAGTATGCATAATGTTGTCTAACTTAATTTTTTGCTGAATGTCTATGAATACACATTGTTTACAAGTGCCACATCTAGTGGTACCTTTCATTCTTTTGTCACTTGTTTCTCTTCTTCCATATTCCATTATTCTCTTAATGTTACTTCCCATTTTGAATACTGTACAAATGCTTGTTCCAACTATATTACCAATTGCTCCAGAAATATTAATTAAAGGCCAATGTTTTTTGAGTATTTCAATAATTGCACTGGAAAAAGGGTTATATGTAATCACACATACTTTTCTATTCCTTTCGTCATTTTTGTTGTTAATTGACACTGTACTGTTCCCCAATAAAGGGGTATACTTATGTCCCCATTGTGTTTTTACATATGAAGTGACATTCTCCAACAATTTCTTTGGATATCCTCTATCCAAGAATAATTTTGTTATTTTTCCCAACTCATTAGTCATAATTTCCATAGTGGAAGACATTCTTGCCGCTCTTATGCTCTGTCCCTTGACTATATTTTTGAAAATGTGTGAAGGGTGACAACTGGTATAATGTATATAGTCATTGGAGAAAGTGGGCTTCCTGTATATCCTTGAAATAAAACCTGTTCCTGTGTTGCCAATCCAAGTGTCCAAATAGGCAATACCTTCCTTGTCATATTGTGAAGTAAATTTCAGAAATTGTGTAGTGTGGTTTAAATAATCCATAAACGAGGGAATCAATTCTTGTGGTCCTGTCCAAATAATGAAAACATCGTCCAAAAATCTGGTGTATAATCTGATGTACTTGTAAAACTGACTGGGGAATATATATAGATTCTCCCACTCGAGCATAACCAAATTGGCAAAAATGGGAGCACAAGAAGCTCCCATGGCTACACCTCGAGTTTGTCTGAAATGGTCTCCTGCGTGTGATATGTAATTATGTTCAAGAACAAGCCCCATCATGTCCATAATTAGGTTCACTCTGTCCCAACTACATCCAGAATATTTACTTAAGCTGCTTTGAAAGTACTCTAAACCAATAGATGCTGGTATGCTTGAGAATAAATCCTGTACATCTATGGTAAGGAAGGTCAATTCTTTATCCCATACATCCACTGTGAGTTTGCTTAAAAAATCCCAGGAATCCTTGACCAAATGGTCCACCCTGGTGTATGTTTGCTTGGTCCATTGGTCTATAGTGATCCCTATTTTGAAGGTTTTAGACTTCGATCCTGAGATGATGGGTCTGCCTTTTACATAGGCAAAACTGAGAGAAAGTTAAAGACACGTATTTATGAGCACATGTACAGGATAAAAAAGAGAGATACAAAAAATGCCTTATGTAAACACATTGTAGAAAAGGGGAAGGAACATAGTTTCAAGTTTGCTATCATAGACCAGGTAGAGATTAGTGATAAAGGAGGGAACTGGAAGACATACCTGTCCTGGATAGAAAGCAAATGGCAAATATGTACTGACGCAACCACATTACCTGGTATAAATGATTTTATTAGTGTCAAACCCTTTTTGGAATTAAACTAGTATTGCATAATTACTACAATAAAAGCCATCAAGAATACTTGTTATTAGTGGTGCCACTATTAGCAATACATTCCTGTACAATTCATTCACACTTGATAATAATACATTTTTAGTATGATAACAAAATTTTTGGCATAGTTTTATTTATGTGTATTAAATATGTGTATAGACATTATAGAATGATCAAATATAAGTATGACATTAATTTATTTATGTAATCTAACATCACATTTGGTACAATATATCCTGTACAAGTTGAAAGTAATAGAATTAGGAACATGATTTTTACTTATATTATTTACAGTATTTAATTATATATATTTTAATATATCATATAAGTGTAAACAGGTGACAGTATTTTGTAGGAGTAAGAAATTCATCAAGGTCTATATTTAATGTGTTATATTGTTTTTTTAAAACAGAGTGTGTTTTTAATCTAATTGAATTTTGGCGCCTAAAAGTGTTTAAATACAATGAAATGTAGGAGCATAACGGTTCTGATGAAATCTGCGAATTGACAGATGAAAGCGCTTAACCCTGTGTAAGAGCTCCAGTGTTATTCATTTTTTATGTGATTAAAAACTTTGTTTTATCGGTATCCAAGGCCTCGAGTGTTGGGGAGTTTGTCATCTGCTGTTTTTGGATTGAAGAGTGGTCCCAGGACAGAACCCTGCAGTACACCACTTGATACTTGTCTGATGCCGGATTTGGAGTCGGCTACTTTTATAGTGTGTGTTCTGTCAGTGAGCCAGTTTGCAGCCCATCGAGTGATGTAGGGATTAATGCCCAGCTTAGTAAGTTTATCTATGATTCCAGAGTGAGGGAATAGTGTCAAAAGCCTTGTCGAGGTCCAAGTAGGCTGTGTGAACCACCTTACCCTCGTCCACAGCTCTGGAGACTGATTCGAAGAAGTCGATCAGGTTCAGGAGGCAAGATCGGCCCTTCACGAACCGAAACTGGGTGGGGTCCAGTGTTTGAAGGTTGCCATTGTCTTTGTTTATAAATTCCATTATAATACATTCCATGGCCTTGCAGATCAGGCTCGTCAGACTTATGGGATGGTAGTTCCCGGGATCCAAAGTGGATCCCCCCTTGTGGAGTGGGATGACTGTAGCTGTGCGTCAGTCTGTGGGCACGAAGTCTGAGGTGAGGCTATGATTAAACATGACACGTAGGTGAGGTGCCAGTTCATTTTGTATTTCATGCAGTACACAGCCCGGGATGTTGTTTGGTTCCATGGATGCTGTATTCTTGGTTTTGGAGAGTGCGTTTTTTACCTGAGTGGCCTTGATTACAGGAATTTGGCATTCTTTCAATATTGAGATGGGCCCTTTAGGGGGTGAGAAGGTGGTGAAGTTGGCACTGAATCTATCTGCCAGGATATTGGCAGTATCCTTGGGATCAGTATGTCTAGTGCCATTCTGCTGTAGCTCAGAGCAGGTCTGAGTATTGACATTTGAATTCTTGATATAGCTATATAATGCCTTGTGGTTGTCTTTGGAATCTTTGGCAATTTTGTTTTTGTAGCTAGCTTTGGAAGATTGTATGAGGGATCTCACCTTTCTACAGATGCTGGTGAAGGAGTTTTTTGAATCCTGGGTTCTTCCTCTTTTCTGCAACAGTTTCTTCCTTCTGTTGTAAATCTTGTTTATGGCAGGGGACCACCAGATTGGTTTCCTTTTTTTCTTTTAGAGGACAGCTTCTTGGTTCTATTTGGGATGGCTCTGTCCATGCACGATTGAATGTGCTCGTGCAGCACCTTTTTGTTGGATTCAGCAGTTGAACTTCCAGTTCCCATCTGCATAGGTGTCATGAAGTTTGTTACTTCTGACTTGAGAAGCATTAAGTTTGCTTTGGAGAAGTTTTTTATGGAGGTTTCCTTAAAGGGGGGTGGGGTTGGGATGTGGCTGTCAAGGGTGATTAGCTTATGGTCTGATCTGACCAATTAGGGGGTGACCACTGGTGTGGAGCATTGATCTCCCATCTTGGTAATGCCCTGGTCTAGAATATTGGTACCCCTGGTGGGACTATGAATTTAGTTGCTCTAAGGCTTTGGAATTTATGAATTCCAAGAACCATTGAGCAAAGGTGTTGGTACAGGAGTAGTTTTCCCAGTTAATGGCAGAGTAGTTGAAATCACCCAGTATTAGGGTGTCTGGTTGTATCTTAATATTTTCCAGTATGTTTAGAAAGGTGTAGTGAGAATCTTGGGGCATGGTGGGGGATCTGTAGCAAGCTTAATTTTGTATTGCAGTCTTGCCTAGTGTTAGTTGCACCTGGAGAATTTCAGATGCATTGTGTTGGGCAACCAGCCTGGAGGTGTGAATATCCTTGGTGAATATGGACACTTCTCCACCTTTAGTCTTTTGATCCTGGTTTGGTGGCCGAAAAGTGTGGTACGAGTTGTAGCCTGGTATTGCAGGGGTGCTCTCTGGAGGCTTGAACCAGGTCTCTGTTACTGCACAGATAGCATTGTTCTCCATTTTTAGGAGAGCCTCGAGAGAGTGCATCTTGAGGTTTAGACTTCTAGCATTGAGTTGCATGACCTTCAGATTTTGCTTGTTTGTACCCATTACGGTGGTAGTTTTGTCCTTTGAACCTTGCCTAAAAAAGGCACTATAGGAGTGGCAAGAGCCTTAGCCAGTAACCTGAATCCAAGGGGAGACAGGTGCAAACCATCTCTTGCAAAGCATCGTGGTTTGTTGATCATGTCGTCCCAGGCAGACAGATACTGGATCCCCTTTGAATGACACCAGAAGCTTAGCCAGTTATTGAAGTCAATCATTTTGTCATACTGGGTGATGCCAGGATGCATCTCAGGGCTAGGGTCATACCTGCCTGGGCTACATGATCCGAGAGCTCTTCCATGTCTCTTTTCATGTAGTCCAGGGAGGTACGTCTCAAGTCATTAACTCCAACATGGACAATGACAGAGTCATATTTGTACCTGTTGTGGAGTGACTTGAGTGCATGCGTTATGTGGCGGATCCTGGCACCTGACAGGCAACTAACTTTAATTTTCTCCTTGTTCAGCCTGGTGAGTATGACATCAGTGTGCCCAACTATAGAGTCACCTATGACTAAAGTGTTGGGTACGTTGTCTTGCCTTAGGGGTTGCTGTTGGGTGGCACACTGGTGTTGTGAGCTGTGTGATGCTTTGGTTATGTTTGGGGGTGGTGTTTGTTTTCGTTTCAGCTTCGGAGGTCCTTGTTGCTTGGGCAGGTTAATGTTAAGAGCCTCCACATATGTGGGTTTTGTGTTGCTATGTGTGGGTTTTGAAGGACTGTGTGTTTGAGGTGTTGTATGGGTGTTAACCTTCTCCTCTTGACTGTCTAGCAGAATCTTGGCTGGAGAGAGCTTTGCTTTCAGTTTGGCTATGCAAGTGCATCTCTTGCAGGTTATAGTATTTGGTGGTAGGAGGAGAGAGTTGTCTGTGTACATGAGGCAATTGCTGCATTGCCCCAGTATGCCCAGATTCATCAAGTGGACAGGAGAAATTATCGGAAGCTGACCCTTGGACATGCCTGGTTAGGCGCTTTCTTTGTGTAGTAAAAGAGCTGATGTCCTTCAAGGATGCATCTGCAGTCCTTACATATGGGTTGTCCTGCCTCAGGCAGCCCTTCGGTCGGCCGGATTCCAAGGTCTGGGTCCGGCTTCGGCTGATGTCGCCCCTTCCCCAACGTCAGAGCGCCTGGGGTATAAAAGTGTCAGCCGACGCCATCTTCCTCAGTCTTTCTTGCCGCGTGGTGCCCGAAGCAGAAGCAGTTCGCAAGTGCCGGTCGGCCAGCTCCTGTAACTTCAGCTAGCGAAGACTTCAAAAAGCTAAGTACCCCGTTGGGGACTCTTTCTTGCCTCAGCCGATGTCAGATCAAACGCTTAAAGTTAATAATTGCTTGACTTATGGGAAACAAATACCTCATAAGGATTTCCATTCCTACTGCCTCCCCTGCCTAGGCCCAGACCATGACGTCTCGGCCTGTACTGCCTGTGCCTCCTTTAATCGACGCACTCTTGGGCGTCGGTCGGAGTTTGCAGAGGAATTTTTTGGGGCTAGTTTCTCTTATAAAATGCCATCGGAGACTCCGACTTCTCATTTAACCAAGAAACGGAAGGACAAGGACCGACACACGCGGACCGTGGTTTCAGCTGAAACCGCTCCTAGGCCTGCCACGAGTGCCTCGGTCTCGGCTGAAACAGAGTCCTTGGTACTTCCTTCCATAGAAACCGCTCAACCATCAGCCTCGGTCCCGGAGGCCTTTTCTGAGTCGGTTATAGAATTACCCTCGGAAACCGGTGTTCAGGAACCTACTGACACCATTCCCCTAGACAAAACTACTCCAGCATGTGGGGCAGCCAGGCCCCCTGCATCCATGTCCATAAAAGCTTTCACTAGGGCTAAAGCTGCTAAGCAACAAAAAACTCTGCCTCCCAAGTCTATTTCTCAGGGATCCACTACAGGTTCTCAGATACTAAGTTTGGCTGAGGACCTTATTTCCTTAATTAGGGGCTCTCAGCCTCATCCGGACAGGGGCTCTCAACCCCCACTAGACAAAAGGCCCAGGATTGAGTCTGCTGAACCTCAGTCCTCTGATGA
The DNA here is from genome assembly GCF_019279795.1 of Protopterus annectens. NCBI lineage: Eukaryota > Metazoa > Chordata > Ceratodontiformes > Protopteridae > Protopterus > Protopterus annectens. Next base: position 224,265,984 of record NC_056726.1, read on the forward strand.
GGCCTCTGATGGCTCTGCTCTATCAGACTTCCAGGAGGAGGCCTTCACGGCTTACGAGGATTCTGATGCAGAGGAATCTATTCCCTCTGCCTCCCGTCCTGAAGAGCTGTCCTTTGGGGAGACCCTTCACTCCATGAGAGAGCATTTCCAGTGGCAGGGCCAGGAATTCTCTGATTCCAGGAAGAGATTAAGGACTTTTCTTCATTTACCTCAGCATAGACGTTTGGCTATCCCTCCTGTTTTAAGTGTCATTGATGATGTGTATTCTGAGTCTAGCACTACCCCTGACACCCTTCCTCCGGCTCCTGTTAAACCCGATAGGTACTACAGGGTCCCGGACTCGCATCATTTCCTTTACAAGGCCCACTCTGCTGACCCAGAAACTATTTCCCAGGGTCCTAAAGGGGTTGCAGCTGCCACTACTAAAAATCCACTCACCTCTGAAAGGGAGTCCAGGGCTTAAGAGAGATGGGGTAAAAAAGTGTACACTTCTTCCACTCTGTCTATGAGGGCTTTAAATTGTCAATTTCATATGATACAGTACCAAGAGTATCTGGTAGATGAATTGCAGAAAAAACTGTCTTCGCCTGAACCCCTAGATCGTAAGTCACTTCAGGATCTGGTACATAATTCACAACAGGTTAGCAACCATTTCTTGCAGTGTGGTTATGATGCATTGGAAGCTTCATGTAGGTCAGCAATGACAGGTGCAGTCATACGTAGACATGCCTGGCTGAAGGAACAATCTCTGCCAGGTCATGTTAAGGCTAAGCTTCTGGATGCTCCACTGGAAAAGCAAAAGTTATTTGGCCCCACTGCTCAAGAGGTCTTAAAGAAATTTGAGGAAAAGGCAAAATCTGTACAAACAGTCAAAGATTTCCTCCAGGTACAACCACCAAGATTCAGCAGAAATTGGCTTTCTAAGAATTGGTCCTTTTCAGAAGAGAGATTTCAAAGAGGCAAGAACAGGCGTGCCAGAGGTAGAGGGCAAGCTAGAGGCTCCTACAGAGGACGTCACTGGCAGCCTCCTAACCAGAGAGGTAGTGCAGGTCCAACAACTGCTGCACAAGGACAGACTCAATGACTTCACCTTGACCCCGCCGACCAGGGCTCAATTAGAAGCACCTTTGGGCGGAAAGTTGTCTTTATTCTCAAGAAATTGGCACAGTATTACAAGGGACAAATGGACACTGCAAATAATAGACAAAGGATACAGGTTCCATTTCCATACATTACCAGAAAGAAAGGGAATGCCAAACCTGCCACCAAATCAGAGGGCAGAGGCTTTGAAACAAATTGCCAACCTATTGCAAATGAAATCTATAGAAAAGGTTCCTCTCGCAGAACAAGACAAGGATTTTATTCCAGACTATTCCTTGTCCCAAGAAAAGAAAAACAATGGAGGCCTATTCTCGATTTGTCCGCACTGAATACTTATCTCATTGTGCCAAAATTCAAAATGCTGACCCTACAGCAACTCCTTCCCATGCTGGGCAAGGGGTCTTGGCTGGTAACTCTAGACCTCAAGGAGGCATACCTGCATGTCCCTATCAGACAAAGTTGCAGAAGACACCTCAGATTTCTTGCAGGTTCAGAGCATTATCAATTCTCAGCATTGCCCTTTGGCTTATCTACTGCGCCCAGAGTATTCATGAAATGCCTGGCATCAGTAATTGCACACTGCAGACTTCAGGGGATTCAAATATACTCGTATCTGGATGACTGCCTTATGCAAGCAGACAGCCAACAAACCTTGGAAAAACATTTGAATTATGCCATCTGCCTACTACAGGCCTTGGGATACACAGTCAACATTCACAAGTCAAGACTTGTGCCATCCCAAAGAATAACTTTTCTGGGTGCAAAACTAGATACAACCACCCAAATGGCTTTTCTCACAGAAGAAAAACAAAGACAACTACCGGATTACTTCAAAAATCTAACAAAACAAACTCAGATGACTGCAAGGAAAATCCTGCAGACCCTGGGTTACATGGCATCGTGCATTCTTCTGATTCCACAAGCAAGGCTGCATATGAGAAAACTACAATGGTACCTAAGGAGTTTATGGTCTCAGCACAATCACAGCCTAGAAGCTTTGATACCACTCATTCCATGCCTTCAAAAGGAATTCCTGTGGTGGGCCCAAGCAAGCCAGTCAAACAGGGGCCTGCCTTTCAGCAAACCAGTAACCAGCCAAACCATTACCTCGGACGCTTCAGACCATGGATGGGGAGCACATATGGAGGACAGATGCATCCAAGGTCTATGGTCTCAGAAAGCATTGCGCATGCACATAAACCAAAAGGAAATGCTGGCAGTGATTCATGCAATCGAGGCCTTCAAGCTCTTTCTACATCAAGGCCACCTGCTAATAAGGACAGACAATACCACAGTTATGTGGTACATAAACAAGCAAGGAGGTACCCATTCCTACCCTCTTTGCAGACTAGCAATGAATCTTTGGGAACTTTCCTAAAACTCAATATAGAGCTGCAATCCCAGTTTGTGCCAGGAAAAGACAATATACTGGCGGACAGCCTAAGCAGAAATACCATGCACCCACGTGAATGGATGCTGCACCCAGACATCTTCCTTCAGATAACACAATCATGGGGAGGCCGGACATAGATCTTTTGCCTCCCACCACAATCATTAGCTGAAGAAATTCTGCACAAGGACATACCACCCACAAGCATGGAAAGTGGACGCCCTCTCTTTCAGTTGGAATACTCTAACAGTGTATGCATTTCCACCACTCCCACTAATGACCAAGGTCTTACTGAAAATCAAGACAGAGCAGCCAAAAGTGATTCTAATAGCCCCGGACTGGCCAAGGCAGCACTGGTACCCACTGTTGAGCCTGTCACACACGAAACCGTGGCCTCTACCACTATGGACACTCCTTCTGACACAGCACAATTACAAAACTCTGCACTCCAGCCTGAAAACCCTGCAGCTGACAGCCTGGAGAATACCTTGACTCCTCACCAGGAAAAGCTATCCAAGAGAGTGAAGGATATCATCATGGAAGCTCGCAGACCTTCCACGAGAAAGACATATTCAGCAAAATGGAAAAGATTCCACACTTGGAGCACCGCAAAGGGCCTAGATGCCACAGTGATGAGCATGGCACATATCCTGGAATACTTGGCAGACATGCTCCATAATGGCCTTTCTTACTCTTCCATAAAAATTCATGCTTCAGCAATTTCAGCAGAATACAATACTGATCCACCTGTCTTCTCTCATCCTCTCCTGAGGCAGTTTCTAAGAGGAATTAAAAACATCAATCCTCCAAGAAAACCACCAGTGCCTACATGGGACCTTAACTTCATGTTGGAAAAGTTGACTTTACCTCCCTTTGAACCAGCAGCATCTTTAGAGTTACAGTTCCTGTCTTGGAAGACTGCCTTCCTTCTGGCCATAACCTCAGCAAGAAAAGTATCTGAATTGCAGGCACTCATGGCAGTACAACCATTTCTTATTTTTCATCAGGACAGAGTCTCCTTGAGAACCAATCCTTCATTCATGCCAAAGGTGGTATCCAGGGTCTCATTGAACCAAGCTATTCACCTGCCTACCTTCTTTCCAAACCCACAAAACAAGGAAGAGAAGCTTCTGCATACCCTGGACATTCACAGACAGTTACGCTACTACTTGGACAGAACTAAGACTTTCAGAAAAACTAACCAGCTGTTGGTAGCATATGCTGCAGGCATTCAAGGAAAAGCAATTTCCAAACAGACAATTTCAAAATGGATAGGAAATTGCATTCGATTCTGCTATTCTTATCATGGAAAAGCTGTGCCAGCTAGCATCAGACCTCATTCCACCAGAGCTACAGCCACCTCCACAGCCTTCTTAAGTGGCTACCAAGGACATTTTAGAAGCTGCTACATGGAGCTCCGTGCATACATTTTCCAAGCATTACAATTTACCCTTATATTCCAGATCCAGAGCAGGCTTTGCTACGGCAGTCCTGCAGGGTATTATAGCTACACCATCATTTTCTTAGAGCCTACCACCCCCAGCTTGGCTATGGTATTCTACCCATATGTAAGGACTGCAGATGCATCCTTGAAGGACATAGTACAGTTTTGTACGTACCATAAATGTAGATGTCCGATAGGTATGCATCTGCAGTCAGGTTTACCCTCCCTCCTTCCCCTCTGTGGTACTTCTTGGGTACTTATCCCTCTTATAGCTAGCTGGGGTTATCTATTATGGTGTATTTGTTTTATATTACTGTGCATGTTTGCAATATTTTGTATTTCTACCAAATTTAGCCTTCCTTAGAGGGCACCTGGCATCTGGGGCAAGAAAAACTGAGGAAGATGGCGTTGGCTGACACTTTTATACCCCAGGCGCTCGGACGTCGGGGAAGGGGCGACATCAGCCGACGCCGGACCCAGACTTTGGAATCCGGCCGACCGAAGGGCTGCCTGAGGCAGGACAACCCATATGTAAGGACTGCAGATGCATACCTATCGGACATCTACATTTATGGTAGGCACAAAACTGTACTTTCTCCCTTACTTTTTGGCAAGTTACTTGCAATTGTAGGTTGTCTAGTGCCTGACTATTTTCTCCTTATTACCAAGGAGAGGCGAGTGCTTGTAACAAATTAAGGCTTTATAGTGCTTTTTAGCGAGTTTTAGAGCAAGTGCTAGTCGCAGGTATACAGACTTTAGTACTGCTGCTGATAAACTAGGTAGTTCTAAGGGAAAATTCGAAGAGCAGACTTTCTGGCAAGAGGAATAGTTTAATCTTAGCCCTGCAGTGCTGCACAAATGCACATATTTATGCCAGAAAGTTGAAAGGGATAGAAATCAGCCCAAAATGGCCAATAAAATTGCAATTTCAGAGTTGGAAACAACTCCTTTAGTGTTAGGCAATGCAATGCTCCCACTTTCGCTGGTAAGCAGTAGGACCTCCCTCTACCACTGTAAGATCTAGATAGCTCTGAGCACTGAAACTAAAGTCCTGAAACCAGCAAAGCCTGGAAACTGGACTATTCTAGTTAGAAAAGACAGGAAATTAGCAAACAAGATAGAATTTTTTTTTTAGTTAAATCAGGCTAAACAATGCAGTTATACAGTAAATAAGCACAGAAAGGTTAATGCAGTTGAGTGTATAGCCCAGAACAGTAAACTCAATTAGAACTTTGCTAAATTAGAAATTTGAAAATTTAGACTTTTTAAATAAAGCAAGGCAAGTGCACAACTGGAAAAAGACTTGCAGGCAGAAATACAGTGAAATAAGTAGCTAGTCAAAGTTACACACACACATTTTTTCATTTAGTCAACTTTGGTTGCTTGGATTTTGATAAGTTAATTAACTAACAGGGGGTTAATGACTATATAAGTAAATGAAATGTGGTTTGTATTTCTGATGAAGTCCTGTTTGCAACAGGACAAAAATGCTGGTTTGTGTTTTGGTGTGTTAAAACTTATTAAATTTGCTGCCTTTTCACATGTTCATCGTGTTTTCACTGCTGCAGTCATTACACTTGGATTATCCTGCCATCAGGCGGTCCCGCAGTCGGCCAGAGTTCCAAAGTCTTGGTCCAGTGTCGGTTGCTGTCTCTTCTTCCCTGATGTCAGTGCGCCAGGGGTATATAAGATGCAGCCGACGCCATTTTCTTCAGTCTTTCTTGTTGCGCGGTGCCCGAGGCAAAAGCAGTTCGTAAGTGCCAGTCGGCCCACTCCTGAGATTTTCAGTTCGAATTTCAGAACCGAAGTCTTCTATAAAGCGAAGTACCCCGTTGGGGAAACTTTTTCTTGCCTCAGTCCGATGTCAGTAAAAGTTAATAATTGTATTTCTTGTGGGAAGCAAATACCTCATAAGGATTTTCATTCTTACTGTATCCCATGCCTAGGTCCAGACCACAACGTCACTAGTTGTCGGTTTTGTGCTAGGTTTAACAAGCGCACTATTAAACATTGGTTTGATTTTGCCCGACATTATTTCGGCAGAAAATTCAATTATACCATGCCGTCGGAACAACCAATGACCGGGATACACAAAAAGCGCAAAGACGAGGATAGGTATCCAAGGCCCAAAACTGAGGAATCCTCTTCTAGGCCAATCACCGGTTTTCAGTGAGGCGCTTTCGCAGCCCCTGACGACCGATTCTTCAGAACCACAGGCCGCCTCCGACTCCCACGTGGAGATGTCTGGGCCTCTGGATACTCAAGCTTTAGGGCCTACCGAAACTAACCCTTCAGAGGGATCCGGAGCTGCTGAGCAGCCCTCGGCTTCAGAGGGTGTATTCAGACGTACACAACTTACCATCAAAGCTTCTGCCAAGTCTAAAACCCCTTTAAAGACTAAGAAGCAAGTACAGCATTCACCAGGACAGGCCTCCATGCCTAAGAAACAGATGCTCAAGATGGCCGAAGATTTAATTGCTCTAATCAGGGGTTCCCATCCCCCTCCTGATAAAAGGACTAGACAGGATGCAGACTATGACTCATCTAACCAGGTTTCCATTTCTTCGGATTCCTCTTCAGATCAGGAATACTCTTTACCCCCTTATGAGGACTCTGATGCTGAAGAATCAATTCCTTCAGCCTCTGCTCCAGAGGTCTACTCTTTTGGGGAAACTTTACATACCATGAGGGAGCATTTCCATTGGGAGGGCCAGGATTACTCAGAATCCAAGAAAAGGCTCCGAGATTTCCTTTTATTGCCTCAGCACAGACCCCTTGCTATTCCACCAGTGTTAGACATTGTGGAAGATGAGTACTCTGAATCCAGTTTAAATCCTGATTCTTTGCCTCCTGCTCCAGTCAAACCAGACAGATACTACAGAGTCCCTGACTCTCACAAATTTCTTTATAAAAGCCCTGTTGCTGACCCTGAAACTATTTCCCAGGATCCTAAAGGGGTAAAGGCCTCTACAGCTAAAAATCCAGTTCCTTCTGACAGGGATTCTAGAGCATTAGGCAGATGGAGGAAGAAATTATATACATCTGCAACTTTAGCAATGAGGGCCTTAAATTGCCAGTTCCACATGCTTAAATATCAGCAATATTTGATGTCTCAATTAAAACAAAAGATGCTTCCAAATTCAGAACATCCTGACTTTAAGGAAATGCAGGATTTATTGCATGCAGCAGAACAAGTGGGAAACATACTTTGCAATGTGGTTTTGATTCATTAGAGACTTCCTGTAGAGCAGCAGTTATAGGGTTTGTTATTCGAAGGCATGCTTGGTTAAAAGAGCAAAGTTTACCTGATCATGTTAAAGCAAAATTATTGGATGCACCTTTGCAGCAGGATGTTTTATTTGGAGTTAAGGCAGAAGAGGTATTAAAGAAAATGGAGGATAAGACAAAATCTATGCAAATGGTAAAGGATTTCTTACAGGTTCAGCCTCCTCGATTTAGCAGAAATTGGCCTAGAAAAAATTGGTCCTTTCCAGTTACTGACCGACCACAAAGGGGCAGATACAGACTTCCAAGAGGGAGAGGTCAGCCTCAAGGCTCTTACAGACCTCTGCAATGGGGTGCATCAACCCAAAAAGGAGGGGAAGACAGGCAACAACCTTATAGGAAACAGTCCCAGTGACTTCCCCCTCCAGCTGCCAAGCACTTCCCTCTTGGCAGCCCCCTTGGGGGGAAAACTAGCACTTTTTTCCTCACATTTGGAATATGATCACCCAAGACAAATGGGTTCTGAATATTGTTTCTCAAGGTTACAGGTTTCACTTTCACACTTTACCAAGGCTAAAAGGAATGCCAAACCTGCCACCAAATCAATGGGCAGAGGCTCAAAAATGAATTATAGCCCTCATGGAAATAAGAGCTATACAAAAGGTACCAACACCGGAGCAAGGACGAGGATTTTATTTAAGACTCTTTCTGGTTCCCAGAAAGGACAAAGCCTGGAGGCCCATTCTGGATCTTTCTTCTCTAAATACTTACCTGGATGTTCCAAAATTCAAAATGTTGACACTACAGCAGCTTCTTCCATGCTGGAGGCTTGGCTCGTAATGTTGGACGTCAAGGAGGCATGCCTGCATGTCCCTATCAGACAGAATTGCAGAAGATACCTCAGATTCTTAGCAGGTTCAATGCATTACCAATTCTCTGCACTGCCCTTTGGTTTATCTACTGCGCCCAGGGTCTTCACAAAATGCCTGGCCCCAGTAATTGCATTTTGCAGACAAAAAGGGATTCAAATATACCCATACTTGGACGACTACCTTATTCAAGCAAAAAGCAAGGACATTCTTGTAAAACATCTGGCGTTTGTAAAAAGCTTGCTGATTTGCCTAGGGTACACGGTAAACAAAAAGAAGTCAAAACTAGTGCCCTCACAAGAGATAATATTCCTGGGTGCCAGCTTAAATACAACGGCCCAGATGGCTTATCTCACGCCAGACAAGCAAGGACAACTGACTCAATATTTTCAATTGATGGCAACAAAAACCCAACTCCCTGCAAGAAAAATTCTGCAGGCCCTGGGATTCATGGCATCGTGCATACTACTAATTCCATATGCCAGACTGCATATGAGGAAATTACAGTGGTACCTAAAGAATGTTTGGTCTCAACACTGTCACAGTCTGGAAACAGTAATACCACTTATTCCCTGCCTACAACAGGAGTTTCGATGGTGGGCACAGGCATGTCACCTAAACAAGGGACAACCTTTCACTCAGCCCTCAGCTAGTCAGACACTGACAACAGATGCTTCGGATTATGCCTGAGGAGCACACATGGCAGGAAAATGTATTCAGGGCAAGTGGACTGCAGAACAAAGGCATCTTCACATCAATCAAAAAGAGATGCTAGCTGTACACAATGCCCTAACAGCTTTCAAGGACCTTTTACATCCAGGATAACTACTACTAAAGACAGACAACACCACAGTTATGTGGTACATAAACAAATAAGGGGGCACTCATTCATACCCCCTCTGCAGGCAAACCATGACCTTGTGGAATACAGCTCTAACCTTTCAAGTTCATCTGCAAGCACAATTCTTGCCAGGAGAGAAAAATACTCTGGCAGACGACTTAAGCAGAAACATCATGGACCCACATGAGTGGAAATTTAAACCCACAAATATTCAGCATGATAGCACATAAATGGTGGAGCCCGGACATAGATCTGTTTGCCTCCCCACTGAATTGCCAGCTACAGAAATTCTGCACAAGGACTTACCACACACAAGCCTGGAAAGTGGATGCTCTCTCATTCAGCTGGAAAAACCTACAAGTATAGGCTTTCCCACCTCTGCCTCTACTTTCAAAGGTACTCCTAAAAGACCGACAAGAAAAGTAAAAAATGATCCTGATTGCCCCAGACTGGCCACACCAGCACTGGTACCCAATCTTAAAGAACTTAGCTAGGGACCCACCATGGATTTTACCTCAAGTTCTGCACCTTCGGACTCGGCAGAACAATCCGATATTTCACAGCCAGCTCAAAACATTGAATCTGACTGCATGGCAGATTACTTAATAAAGAAGACTACACCTCTCACTAAAGCTGTGATGGATGTTATTTTGGAGGCCAGGAGGCCTAGCACCAGGAAATCCTACGCAGAAAAGTGGAAGAGATTCTGTGCCTGTAACCAGGCTCATGGCCTTGACCTCTTGTCACCAACATTCCTCAGATACTACAATATTTGACTGAGATGCTGGACAAGGGCCTATCTTTTTCATCCAATGAAATCCACGCCTCTGCCATCTCTGCTCATTACAACACAGATCCACCAATTTTCTCGCATCCTTTGCTAAAACAGTACCTCAGAGGGGCTAAAAACATAACACCACCCCGTAGAGCTCCAACTCCAACTTGGGACCTCAACTTTGTCGTGGAGAAATTAACTTTACCTCCTTTTGAACCAGAAAATTCAGCAGAATTTAAATACGTCTCATGGAAAACTGCTCTGCTTTTGGCAATAACTTCAGCACGAAGAGTTTGAGTTACAGGCACTAATGGCAGTGGAACCTTTCATCATTTTTCATCAAGACAGGGTGTCTTTAAGAACAAACCCTACTTTTATGCCAAAGGTGGCATCAAGTGTGGCCCTAAACCAAACTATACATTTGCCAACATTTTACCCAAATCCCCAGAATAAAGGGGAGAGACTTCTGCATACTTTGGACATACATATACTGCTACGCTGCTATTTGGACAAAACAAAAGCCTTCAGAAAAACTGAGCAATTGTTTGTAGCATATGCTGCAGGATCACAGGGGGAAAGCTATTTCAAAACAGACCATTTCCAAATGGATAGGACGCTGTATAAATTTCTGCTACATACAACCTGGAAGAACTGTGCCTGGCAACATCAGGTCTCATTCCACCAGAGCTACAGCCACTTCAACTGCCTACCTAAGAGGAGTACCTATCAAGGATATTTTGGAAGCAGCAACTTGGAGTTCAGTGCATACCTTTACCAAACACTACCACCTGCCTCTTTATTCAAAATCCAGAGCTGGCTTCGCCACTGCAGTGCTGCAGGGCCTTATAGCCACTCCGAATACTTTTTAGCACCAGCCACCCAACCTCAGCTTTGGGATTCTACCCAAGTGTAATGACTGCAGCAGTGAAAACACGATGAACATAGTACAGTTTTGTATCTACCATAAATGTAGATGTTCAGTGTCTTCACTGCTGCAGTCCAGGTTACCCACCCTCCATCCCCTCTTTCTTACCTGGGACTAATCTATACCTTACTTACCTATACAACGTATTTGGTGTATTTGCTTGTAACTGAAGGAACTGGTTTTCTATTTTTATGCATCTTTTGATAGCAGTGTGTATTGCCTACCTATTTGGGGGCACCTGACATCTGGGGCAAGAAAAACTGAAGAAAATGGCGTCTGCTGCATCTTGTATACCCCTGGCGCACTGATGTCAGGGAAGAAGCGACAGCAACCGATGCCGGACCAAGACTTTTGGAACTCTGGCCGACTGCGGAACTGCTTGACAGCAGGATAACCCAAGTGTAATGACTGCAGCAGTGAAGACACTCTAACATCTACATTTATGGTAGGTACAAAACTGTACTTTTTGGAGCCTTGGTTTCTGCATTCCAGGAAGTGCTTTGTTTTTTTACTGGTGACTTTTGAAGCACTTTTTCCTCATTTTGTTGTTTTTTGAAGTTTTGGTGTATGATGGAGGACCTGGAGTTCAGTAACAGCTCTCTAGTCGAGAGAGACCAGGATTTACAGGGTGTTCATGAGAGGCTGACCAGAGTGGAAGGACAGTTGACACAATTGGTTGCTTTATTTTCACAGCAACCAACAATTTCGGTTGCAGCGTCTGCAGATGACCCGAATGGTAAGGAATCTTTACCTTGTAATCAGGAAGCGTTCTTTCAGGTATCCGGATGAGCTGCAGTAGGTTGTAGCTCAAATCAGAATTCACAGCTACCTCGCAAATTGAAGCAGGAGAAATATGGAAACGTGTGCGCAATCCGGCTGTATGAGCCAAGGAAATCGGGGGGGAAACGTCTACCACTTTCGGAACCTCTAATGGCGGTCCAAACGGAAGGAAAGACTTGCCAAATATTGGTTTACAAGGTGACTGTAATAATTGATGATGTTATGTGATCCTATCTCGCCTACATTCTGAACTGATGGGTTCGGAGCCGATCCCTCGGCTCCGACTCGGCACGCTTATGCTATAGAGCGAGGCCTCTAATTGGCTGAGCTATCTTTATCCCAGGATGCACCACCACTAATCCCCCAGATCTCGTTTGCCGCTATCAAGCTTAGACGTGGTCTCAACATTGGCTGGGCTAAGTACTAGTTATTAGGCTTTTCCTGTCACAAATTTCCTTTCTTTGAACCCAAAAGCTGTTTTAACAGCTATTGTTGTTATATAAGTGTGTTTGGTGAATTTCTGTTAGTAAATTCATGATTTTTTTAGTCAGGGAAGGTTTCCCGTTTTAGTTAGAGGGGCCTTCCCCTGTTACTTTGCTGCTTGTGTAATTTCTTGGGTCAAGTACCCGTTTAAGTTAGAGGGTCTTGACTCTCTCTCTCTCTATCTTTCACTCTTTTTTGTCTGTTTACTGTTGGTGTTTAAAAAAAAAAAAAAAAAAAAAAATATATATATATATATATATATATATATATATATAATTTTTGTTAAAGTTGTTGTATTGAACTGTCTTTAACTAAAAGTTTAGTGTTGTTTTCACATATTTTGGTTCTTTGGCAAAGCAGTTATGTCGAAAGAACACAAACCCTCCGGGTTTAAGAAATGCACGAAGTGTGGTTTTAAAATGTCCATAACGGACGACCACGCCTCGTGCGTCTATTGCTTAGGTGCTAAGCACTTACAAGAGTCGTGTAGTGTGTGCCACGCGTTCTCTTCTAGAGTCCTCCAGGAGAGGAAAAACAAATTAATCCTCAAGGGATTAATCAAGCCTTCCTTCGAGGAGGCTTTATCTTCCTCTCCATCTCCTACAAAGAAGAAAGCATAGGCTCCGACCAGTCAGTCGGAACCGACTGCTAAAAAATCTAAGCAGACTTCTCCATCGGCTCCACGGACTTGGGAGCCGAGGTCGGAACGGTCTGCCTCGATGCTTCCAGCCTCGACCCTCTGGTTTCGAGCCGAGGTCTGGGGCATCGAGGCGGGTCACCCTCATCGGCTCCACTGATATTGGAGCCGATCAGGTTACCGCTCAGACTCTTTCCCTCGGGCCGAAGTCCTTATCGGCACAGAGGGAAATTTCCTTGAAACCTTCCTCGAGCCGATAGTTGTTGAGTCCTTTCGAGCCGGTCCCGAGCCCTTCGGAGCCGATGGAGAAATCGGTTCGGGCCCGATCGGTATCCTGTAGGTCATCCAAGATGTCTGATTCGACATCGACAGGGTGCTCCTTCGACTCTTCCAGTCTCCGGTGTTCCAAAGCTAGTTTCGCTCCAGCCCATTTGGCTTGGAGCCGATGGTCCACTCCCTACTGTGGTTCCTCCTCCAACAGCTTCGGCACCGTTGGAGCCGGTGCTGGTGGAACCTGTGGAGGTGTTAGGGTCGGGCCCGACCCTTGCTCCAACTCCGGCTCTTGGGTCGGAGTTCAGTACATGGACTTCTTCCTTCGGCCCTGGGGGGGGAGGTTTCGGGATTGATGCTCTCGGTCCCAAGTCTCCCTCTTGCGGCGGCGGGAGTACCGTCCACTGTCGTAGCCACGGAGGTGGGACCCTCCCAGGATTCTGGTGGTCCTGCCTTCAGGGCTATGAGGAGCGCTTTAGCCAAATCTTCCTTGGCTACCTCCATGGTTTCCCCAGCTACCTCCCTGCATACGGAGACTGGGTCGTTGGCAGTCCCCTGTCTTTAGACAGCGGAGCCCCGGCCTCAGGTTACCCCACTGGGGTTTCTCCCTCCTGGAGGTCCTTCTGAAGCCTCTTCGAAGAACCCCCAGGAAAAGGTGCAAGAGGAAGCACGTTGACTCCCCTGATGAGTCTTTGACATCCGACACCAATCTCGATGATGCAGAGGGGTCCCCTAAGTCGTCCTCGGATGATGTCTCCTTTGCAGACATCCTGGAAGCCCTAAAGCAGCGAGGCTGGCAGTCCAAACCTCCCTCTGCTGATGAGTCGGTGTTCCTGAAGGCCTTGGGCTCAGCCCTCCGCCTCCTGGGTGTCTCCGCCCTTGACGAGCTCTTGGATTTGATCTGTCGAAGGGGAACACCCAGACTCTGTGGAACCGGTGCCTGCTCGTCCAACAAATTTCTCGGCCCCTGATAGAGAGTTCCTTACTAAAGGTGTGGCTGTAGATGCTTTGGTGGTGGCATCTGCTACCCAGCAAGATGTAGCAGAGGCTTCTACGTCCATCCATCCTCCTAATAAGGAGTCTAGGAGCATGGATCGCACGAGCGCACCCTTAGTTCAGCGGCCTTTACACTGAGGTCCTTGAACTACCTGACTCACTTTACCAGATTTCAGAGGGATCTGATTAAGGAGCTATCCGATACCCTCTTGGGTAACCTGCCTGAGGAGCTGGCCCAGACGGTTGGCTCTCAGCTGGCTACAATGTCGCCCATTTCAACTCGTCCATGAGGCTCATTTCTATGCGGCCGAAGGCGAGTAGAGCAGCAGTACAGGCATTGCTCTACGGAGACAAGCCTGGCTCCGCCTGTGTCATTCATGGAGGCCTTTAAGTCTTCATTTGGCGCCTTTGATGGGTCCTCCTGTTTGGACCCAAGGTAAAGACACACTAACCCGCTGTGAACAGGAGGGTAAGACTCTGACTGCCGTGGGCACGATTTTCCACTCCCTTCGGCCTTATCCCAAGGCTAAAGAGGAGGGAAAATGTGGTTCCGTAGATCTCAGAAGCCTTACCCCTCTCAGCAGGAAGGTTCCCCTTCCAGAGGCAGAGGAGGGGAAATTCATCCGAAGACACCGTCCCAGAGGCGGCAGAGGCCCTCGCAACACTGGAGACCGAGTCCTTTCGTGGCTCTTCAGCCTTTCATAGTCCCTGAGGGATTGCCCGGCTGTGCTGCTCCGAGCCAGTCGGGGTCGTTCTCGAAGCACCTGAAGGCCTGGGAAGGGATCACTCAGGACCGATGGGTGCTTCGGATTATCGCCGGAGGTTACTCCATCCCATTCTCTCACCCCATCCCTCAGTCCAAAAAAATCCCGGACCCACCACCCAGTCAACGGGATACCGCAGCCTCAGAAGTTTCAAAGCTGCTGCAAAAAGGAGTCATCCAACCGGTCCCCGTAGACTAGATCGGATTAGGGACTTACTCAAGATTCTTTTTGGTGCCAAAAAAGACCGGGGACTTGAGGCCCATTTTGGACCTCATCATCCTAAACCGTTCAGTCAGAAAGTCCAAGTTCCGAATGGTCACTCTACAAACCATTCTCCCATTGCTGGAGAAAGGTGTTTGGATGTGCTCCATAGATCTCAAGGACGCTTATCATATCATGGTACATCAAGCGTCCAGGAGACATCTGCGCTTCAGCCTAGGAGGCAGTCATTTTCAGTTCCGTGCGCTGCCCTTTGGTCTCACCACAGCCCCCAGGGTGTTCACCAAGTGCTTTGCAGTAGTGACTGCTCACCTGAGAAGTCTAGGATTCCAGGTGTTTCCGTATCTAGACGACTGGCTCCTAACTGCCACCTCCAAGCATCTACTTCTGCGGAGCCTACAAGCCACTATATCACTGGGCAATTCCCTTGGAATCACCTTCAATTGGCCAAAGTCTGTGTTGCGGCCATCTCAACGAATAAGATTCATAGGGGTAGAGTTAGACTCAAACCAAATGCGGGTCTATCTACCTTCAGACAGAATTCAAACCATACAATATCAGGTTCGAGCCTTACTTCCCAGGTCCAAAGCCCCAGCCAGAATGGTCCTGCAGCTATTGGGATCCATGTCTGCCACGGTTCTTCTAGTCCCCTTGGCAAGGTTGCACATGAGAATCCTCCAGTGGCTTCTTTCAGCTCAGTGGTCCTTTCAGGAACTCCCTCTGTCACCTCATATGGATCACGGAATCTTGCAAACGGGACCTTCGCTGGTGGCTAGTGCCCTCCAATTTGGATCAGGGACGACCCTTTGTTCTTCCTCCTCCGGCCACTTTGACCACGGACGCCTCCCAGATGGGGGCATTCCCTGGGCAGGTCAGTCCAAGGCAAATGGCAACCGGAAGAGACTCTTCTTCATATCAACATCCTAGAAATGAGGGCAGTACTCCTGTCCCTTCAAGCCCTTCACGATTACCTCCCTCAGGGCGTAATTGCTGTTCACTCAGACAACATGTCAGTTGTCTGGTACCTGAACAAACAGGGAGGGACCAGATCCTATCCTCTTTGCAGAGAAGCCATGAGAGTTTGGGAATGGGCAGTCTCGACCAAACGCTTCCTAGTGGCTACTCACATACCGGCAAATCCAATGTCATAGCCGACAGATTGAGCAGAACCATCCTCTCTCCTCACGAATGGTCTCTGAATATGACAGTTGCAAGTCAGATTTTCAGCGAATGGGAGTTCCGTGTTGCGACTTCTTCGACTCCTCTGAATGCGGTGCAAAAATTCTTCTCCTAACCCGGCTCGGGAAGAGCCCCATGGACGATTAGTCCATCCTTGGCCCACCGGCTTGCTTTATGCCTTCCCTCCAGTTCCTCTCCTCCCCAGGGTGATTCAAAAGGCATCTCTCTTGGGGAGCAAAATGATCTTGATTGCTCCTTACTGGCCTCGTCAAGTGTGGTTCCCCTATCTTCGGAAACATGCTCTGGAAGGTCCATGGTTCCTGGACCAGGTCCCAGACCTACTGGTTCATCAGTCGGGACTATTCCACCAGTCTCTACACACATTAAAATTGACGGCTTGTCTCCTCCTCTTCCGACGATAGTCAGGAGTCATGCATTGGATCCAGATGTTGTGCACATATTATCTTCGGCCCATAAGTCTGCTACAAAGAAACTGTATTCTAGCAAATGGAAAAGGTTTGCTATTTGGGCTCAACTCCGGTGCCTGGACCCCATTTCTATTCCCGTGGCAGAAGTACTAAAATTTCTGACCTCTCTTTTCAATCAAGGCTCTTCAGTTTCTACCATCAAAGTACAATTGGCAGCAATTTCTAATTTTCACGAATCCATAGACCCACCTTTAATGAGTAACAGATTGTGTAAGACCTTCTTGAAAGGTGCTGCTCTATTAAGACCTCCGATTTCTCATCCTGCACCTCCATGGGATCTCGATATAGTGTTACGCACCTTGACTTCTTTCCCCTTTGAACCGGCAGCCACATGTGATCTAAAGTTTCTATCATGGAAGACGGCCTTTCTGGTGGCGATTACTTCTGCCAGAAGAGTTTCAGAGCTTCAAGCTTTGTCAGTGAAACCCCCGTACTTGGCTTTTCATAAAGACAGAGTATCCCTCAGACCAAATCCTTCCTTTGTTCCTAAAGTTTGTTCTACTTTCTGCTTACAACAATAGTTAGAGCTTCCAGTTTTTTTCCCAAAATACTCTAACAAAGCGGAGTTCATATTCCACACACTAGATGTCCACAGACAGTTACGTTTTTATTTAGACAGGACCAAACAAACAAGGAAAACAGATCAGTTGTTTGTATCCTTTGCAGATAACAAATTGGGCAACGCTGTCACAAAGGTCACTATTGCCAAATGGATCAGGGACTGTATTACTCAAGCTTATATTTATTCTAACAAAGAGCTTACCACCTCTGTTAAGGCTCATTCTACAAGGGCTATGTCTACTTCGGTAGCATTTAATTCTAAGCTTGCTATTAGTGACATTTGTGCTGCGGCTACATGGTCTTCCCCGCACACCTTCATTTCCCACTACAAATTAGATGTGGCATCCAGAGGACGAGCTTCATTTGGTTCCACAGTGCTCAGGAGTGTTTTCCAATGAGCCACCCGGGATTTAGGTGCTAGGGACGCTGTCCCATCAGTTCAGAATGTAGGCGAGATAGGATCACATCTTTTAGTTATGTACTCACCATAACTTCAGATGTTTGGGATCCATCTCACCTACATTCCTAATAACCCACCCTCCTTCCCCCTTCCTTGGAGATCAGAGGATATCAGAAGGTCCGAATCCTGTTGTTTCATCTTGAAACATCTAACAATTTCATATAACCAAGTTGTGCATGTGTGCATGAATGCAGACAAACAAGATCTGGGGGATTAGTGGTGGTGCATCCTGGGATAAAGATAGCTCAGCCAATTAGAGGCCTCGCTGTATAGCATAAGCGTGCCGAGTCGGAGCTGAGGGATCGGCTCCGAACCCATCAGTTCAGAATGTAGGCGAGATGGATCCCAAACATCTGAAGTTATGGTGAGTACATAACTAAAAGTTCATCGTGTTTCACTGTTGCAGTCATTACACTTGGGTTATCCTGCTGGCAGGCTACCCGCAGTCGGCCTGAATTCCAAAGTCCTGGTCCGGCACCGGTTGCTGTCGCCTCTTCCCTGACGTCAGTGCGACAGGGGTATAAAAGATGCAGCCGACACAGTTTTCTTCAGTCTTTCTTGCCGTGTGGTGCCCGAAGCAAAAGCAGTTTGCAAGTGCCGGTCGTCTGACTCTTGAGATTTTCGAAATTGAATTTCAGAACCAAAGTCTTCAATAAAGCTAAGTACCCCGTTGGGGAAACTTTTTCTTGCTCCAGACCGATGTTAGTAAAAGTTAACAATTGTATTTCTTGTGGGAAGCAAATACCTCATAAGGATTTTCACTCTTACTGTATTCCTTGCCTAGGCCCCGACCACAACGTTGTTAGTTGTCAGTTTTGTGCTAGATTCAACCAACGCACTATTAAGCGTCTGTTTAATTTTGCTTTACATTACTTTGGCCAAAGGTTTAATTATATAATGCCGTCGGAACAACCGACGTCTGGAATTCTCAAAAAAACGCAAGGACAAAGAAAAGGACAGGCATCCGAGGTCCAAAACCGACAACGAAGCCTCTTCTAGGCCGTTTGATGGTTCTCAGTGAGGCACTTTCGCAGCCCCTGACACCCGCTACCTCAGAGCCACAGGCCGCCTCCGACTCCCACGTGGAGACACGTAGGCCTCTGGAAACTCAAGTTATTGAGCCTATGGAAACTACTCCCTCAGATGGGTTCGGAGCCGCTGAGCAGGCACCGGCTTCTGAGGGTGTTTTCAGACCTACACAGCTTACTATCAGGACTACTTCAGCAGCCAAGACAAAGTCTAAAACGTCTATAAAGACAAAGAAACAAGTTCAGCATTCACCTGGACAGTCATCCATGCCAAAGAAACAGATGCTTAAAATGGCCGAGGACCTAATTACTCTGATCAGGGGTTCCCATTCCCCTCCTGATAAAAGGCCTAGGCAAGATACTGATTATGACTCCTCTGACCAGGTTTCTATTTCCTCAGATTCCTCTTCAGAACAGGGATATTCTCTTCCTCCCTATGAGGATTCTGATGCTGAAGAATCTATCCCTTCAGCCTCTCCTCCTGAGGATTATTCTTTTGGGGAAACCCTGCACACCATGAGGGAGCATTTCCATTGGGAGAGCCAAGATTATTCAGAATCCAAGAATAGACTCGGAGATTTTCTTTTATTGCCTGAGCACAGGCCCCTCGCTATTCCCTGTACTAGATATTGTTGATGATGTTTTTTTCTGAATCCAGTTTGTCTCCTGATTCTTTACCCCCTGCACCAGTTAAGCCAGATAGGTACTACAGGGTCCCAGAGTCACATAAATTTATTTATAAAAACCCTGCTGCTGACCCAGAAAATATTTCACAGGGTCCCAAAGGGGTGAAGGCTTCCACTGCAAAAAATCCTGTTTCCTCTGATAGGGATTCAAGAGCACTGGACAGATGGGGGGAAAAAAGTCTACACATCTGCTACTTTAGCTGTAAGGGCTTTAAACTGTCAGTTCCACATGCTTAAATACTAACAATATATGATGTCTTTGCTCAAACAGAAAATGCCTACAAGCTCAGAATGTACTGAAAATAAGGAAATGCAGGATTTGTTGCATGCAGCTGAACAAGTGGGAAAGCATACTTTGCAATGTGATTTTGATTCATTAGAGGCTTCTTGCAGAGCCGCAGTTACAGGTTCTGTCATTCAAAGGCATGCTTGGTTAAAGGAACAAAGTTTACCTGATCATGTAAAAGCAAAATTGTTGGATGCTCCATTACAACATGATACTTTGTTTGGTGTTAAGGCAGAAGAGGTGTTAAAATGGAGGATAAAGCAAAATCAATGCAGACAGTAAAGGATTTTTACAAGTTCAGCCACCCAGATTTAGCAGGAACTGGCTTTCACAAAATTGGTCCTTTCCAGTGTCAGACAGGCCACAAAGAGGCAGATACGGACGCCCAAGAGGCAGATCTCAGCCACAAGGCACATACAGATATAAGCAGTGGGGTGCTTCTGCCCACAAAGGCGGAGAGGATAAATCTCAACCCTATAGGAAACAGTCCCAATGACTTCCCTCTATCTATGCCAAGCACTTACCTCTTGTGGGCACCCTTGAAGTTTTCTCACAAAATTGGCACAAAATTACCCAAGACAAATGAGTACTAAATGTTTCCCAGGGTTACAGGTTCCACTTTCACACCCTTCCAAGGCCAAAGGGTATGCCAGACCTGCCACACAATCAATGGGCAGAGGCACAAAAACAAATTTCTGCTGTCATGGACATGAGGGCTATTCAAAAAGTTTCACAGTAAGAGCAAGGGCAAGGATTTTACTCAAGACTTTTCTTGGTACCCAGAAAGGACAAAGCTTGGAGACCAATACTGGACCCATCTACTCTAAATACTTTCCTGGACGTTCCAAAATTCAAAATGTTGACACTACACCAACTTCTACCCATGCTGGGCAAGAAGGCTTGGCTAGTTACTGTGCACCTCAAAGAGGCATACCTGCATGTCCCAATCAGACAATCTTGCAGAAGATACCTCAAATTCATAGCTGGCTCAATACATTATCAATTCTCTGCACTGCCCTTTGGCTTATCTACTGCGCCCAGGGTCTTCACAAAATGCCTGGCACCAGTAATTGCATTTTGCAGACAAAAAGGAATTCAAATCTATCCCTACTTGGACGACTGCCTTATTCAAGCAGACAGCAAGGACATTCTACTAAAGCATCTGGCGTTTGTAAAAAGATTACTAATTTGCCTAGGGTACACAGTAAACAAAAAGAAATCAAGACTAGTGCTCTCTCAAGAGATAATATTCCTTGATGCAAGCTTAAATACTACTGCCCAGATGGCTTATCTCACGCCAGACAAACAAAGGCAACTGACTCATTATTTTCAAATGATGGCAACAAAGACCCAGCTACCTGCAAGAAAAATTCTGCAGGCTTTGGGCTTCATGGCATCATGGCATCCTGCATTCTGCTAATTCCATATGCAAGACTGCATATGAGGAAGTTACAATGGTATCTAAAAAGTGTTTGGACTCAACATTGCCACAGCCTGGAAACAATAATTACTCTCATTCCCTGCCTGCAACAGGAGTTTCGATGGTGGGCACTGGCCTGTCACCACAACAAGGGACAGTCTTTCACTCTACCCACAGCCAGGCAGACACTAACAACAGATGCATCGGATTACGCCTGGGGAGCACACATGGCTGGAAAATGCATACAGGGCACGTGGCCCACAGACCAAATGCATCTTCATATCAATCAAAAAGAGATGCTAGCTGTACAGAATGCCCTGACTGCCTTCAAGGATCTGCTACATCCAGAACAACTACTACTAAAGACGGAGAATACTACAGTCATGTGATATATAAATAAGCAAGGGGGCACACATTCCTACCCCTTCTGCAGGCAAGCCATTTGACCTTGTGGAACACAGCACTGGCCTACCAAGTACACCTGCAAGCACAATTCCTGCCAGGAGAGAAGTACTGTGGCAGAAACATCATGGACCCTCATGAGTGGAAACTACATCCACAAGTCTTCAGCATGATAACAAAGAAATGGGGATGCCCAAACATATATCTATTTGCCTCCCCTCACAACTGCCAACTACAGAGATTCTGCACAAGGACCTATCACAAGCATGGAAGCTGGATGCTCTATCATTCAGCTGGGAAAGCCTAACAGTTTATGCCTATCCACCACTGCCTCTACTCCCCAAGGTACTCTTAAAAGTCAGACAAGAGAGACCAAAAATGATTCTGCTTGCCCCAGACTGGCCACACCAGCACCGGTATCCAATCCTAAAAAGCTTGTCTCAAAGACCAGCCTGGACTCTACCTCAAATTCCTCATCTGCCGACACAACAAAACAATCAGATCCTTCACAGCCAACTCAGAACCTTAAATCTGGCTGCTTGGCAAATAATATAGCCACTCAGAACTCACCTCTCTCTAAAGCAGTTACGGATGTCATTTTGGAAGCCAGGAGGCCCAGCACCAGGAAATCTTATGCAGAAAAATGGAAGAGATTCTGTGCTTGGAACCAGGCACAAGAACTTGAACCGCTTGTCCCTAATATTCCTCAGATTTTACAATACCTGACTGAGATGCTGGCCAAACGCCTATCCTTCTCATCAAGTAAGATCCATGCCTCTGCCATTTCAGCTCATTACAATACGGAACCTCCTATTTTCTCAAATTCCACTACTAAAGCAGTATCTCAGAGGGGCAAAAAACATAAGACCCCCAAGGAGAGCACCTATGCCAACATGGGACCTCAACTTTGTCTTGGAAAAACTCACACTGCCTCCTTTCGAGCCAGCCAGTACAGCTGAGATAAAATTCTTATCATGGAAAACTGCTCTGCTACTAGCAATAACCTCAGCAAGAAGAGTCTCAGAGTTACAGGCATTAATGGCAGTGGAACCTTTCATCATTTTTCATCCGGACAGGGTTTCTCTAAGGACAAACCCAACATTTATGCCAAAGGTAGTATCCAGTGTGGCTCTTAACCAAACCATTCATTTACCAACCTTTTATCCAAATCCCCAGAATAAAGGGGAGAGACTTCTGCACTTTTGGGACATACACAGGCAGCTTTGCTTCTACTTGGACAAAACAAAAGCTTTCAGAAAAACTGAGCAACTTTTTGTGGCATACGCTGCAGGATCACAAGGAAAGGCTATTTCAAAGAAGACTATTTCAAAATGGATAGGACACTGCATTCGTTTCTGCTATTCACAGCATGGCAAATCAGTGCCTAAGAATATTGGGCCTCATTCTACCAGGGCAGCAGCCGCATCAGCAGCCTTTCTCAGAGGGGTACCAACCAAGGAAATTTTGGAGTCTGCAACTTGGAGTTCAGTGCACACATTCACCAAGCACCATCACTTACTTCTGTACTCTAAATCCAGGGCAGGCTTTGCCACTGCAGTCCTGCAGGGCCTCATAGCCACTCCTAATCCTATTTAGACCCAGCTGCCCGACCTCAGCTTTGGGATTCTACCCAAGTGTAATGACTGCAACAGTGAAACACGATGAACATAGTACAGTTGTGTACCTACCATAAATATAGATGTTAGAGTGTATTCACTGTTGCAGTCCAGGTTATCCTCCCTCCATCCCCCATTCATTGTTGGGACTTATCTGTACTTCTCTATTCTATACAACCTATGTGGTGTATTTGCTTGTAGAGGAAGCTAATGTTTATGTTTGTGCATGCTTTTTATTTGCAAATTTTTTAGCCTACCCTTTTGGGGGCACCTGACATCTGGGGCAAGAAAAACTGAAGAAAATAGTGTCGGCTGCATCTTTTATACCCCTGGCGCACTGACGTCAGGGAAGAGGCTACAGCAACCGACGCCGGACCAGGACTTTGGAATTCAGGGCGACTGCGGGTAGCCTGCCAGCAGGATAACCCAAGTGTAATGACTGCAACAGTGGATACACTCGAACATCTACATTTATGGTAGGTACACAACTGTACTTTGTTCTGGTGGCGTTTTCAACGGGTCTGTATTAGAACATCGAAGTTTCAGAACTTCGAATGTTCTAATATCGAACCCAATTCCGCAAACGCTGACATCGAACATTCAAAACAACAAAGTTTTTCCTAGGGAAAAAATTTGCTATTCTGAAACACATACATACAACACAAGCATAACAAACAAACTGCAATCCACACACATACACCTAAAATCTTACATCTAACCCTACACTAAACTGTACATACACCATTAACTATCCACATACCTTAACCCAAACTCTAAACCTAAGGTCTGTCACTATCGCACTCTCACCTCACCCGCGCCCTAACCCTAACTCACCTACCCCACCCTAACCCTTACGTCCACACAATCGCACACTTACCTAACCTGCGCCCTAACCCTAACTCGCATAACCCGCCCTAACCTTCACGTCCACACAATTGCACACTTACCTGAACCCGACCTGTAATGTTCCACCACAGCACTGAAAATAGCAAATTGACCGAAACGGACAACCAAATTCTTTCCCTCGGGGAAAAAATTTGGTTTTCTGCGGCTTCGCTATTTTCAGCGTTCGCTGAATAGGGTTCGATATTAGAACATTCGATGTTCTAATATAGACCAGTTTCAACACCAACCATGCTGTTTAGACTGTGCAATGGGGGAGTATTTATGCTGTGGGACAATGGTTAAAAACTAAATGCAACTTTGCTCTTGGTAGCCTGGAGATGGGGGGGGGAATTCTTCTAAAAATGCGAACGTGAACAGTTATAACACCAACATCAATCTGTTACATGAGTCTGTGCTTGGATATAAAATGTTATGTATAGACAATTGTTACCTAAAAAATGTATTGGGAGGGATATCGTGCCTAAAGGGCTGCACATTTATAAGTATCCCAACAATGTGGGGGAGGGCAGTGAATTTCACAAGGAGTTACATTTTTAACAATGCAGGTTTAAACATTTTAAGAGCAATTATTAATAATAATAATAGAGAAATGGATAGGTTTAAAAAATAGATGAATTAAATCTTGACATTGTGACAGACCTTTTGTTCACAGTTGAGGCCGGAAAATACAAGTATTTTAAGGTGAAAGACCAAATAGAGGACAAATGTAAACATATTTACGATAGGAAGTGTAAAAAATTGGAAAGGGACCTGGTTGAATATAGGGAGGAACGTTCCTACCCTAAACCTAAGACTAATTTTAGGAGGTCCTATTGGAACACTACTCCTAATACAAGGGGGACCAAGGCTGGGAAAGAACTGATAATTTAGACTGGAACACTGAAGGCCACTATACAGATTTTGAAGGTGTAGGGAGTCAGGATGCATATGTGTATCCAAAGGGGGGGGGGGGCAACGGAGAGGGAGAAGGTTTTAGATGGATATAGGAACAGTATTGATATGAGGAATGAAGGACACATTGTTACACATGGGCCTAGACACACATATAAGGATTTTGGTGTATTCAGTTATAGTTGTTTAGACCTTGGGCTGGTACACTTCAGTTTATTTAGCAAGGGTTTGAAATATGCACCTAGCACTGTGAGTAATATTTCTAATGTAATTGTAGATATAAAATTGTTCTTGAGAAAAAAGAATTTGGAACTTTTGTTACAGAACAATGAGTTCAATAAAAATGTTATCAAGAAAGAGTATTTATAGCCCACCCCTCTAGCCCCAGTTAAAAAAACTTTTGAGTCTCAGGTAGAGTTAGAGCTTAGGTGTCGTTTGGACCACCCTAAGAGGAAATACAATCTTAGTAGAGAAGAGAGTGAAGTATTGAAGTCCCTGAGGAATAATGGTAACATCAGGGTCATGAAACCCGATAATGGAGGTGGACTGGTTATGATGGATAGTATAGTTTACTCAGGTAAAATGTTGGATATGCTAAACAACACAAACAGGTAGTCGAGAGTGTCACGTAATGAGATTAACCTGGCATATCAAAAACTAGACTTTATGCTTAAAGAAATGGTTAATGATGGAGTTATTAGACCAGAGGTGTATCAGTATTTAGTTCTGGATAAACCCAAAATCCCTTCAATATTTGGCATACCCAAGATCCATAAGGATGTGGATGACCCACCCCTCAGACCCATTGTGGCCGTTACGGGATCAAAAACCTACCCAATAGCGAAATATTTAGATTTGAACCTTAAAAAGATGTTGTCTGAGAAGGTGGGCATCCTTAAGGACTCTTGGGACTTCCTTAGAAGTGTTCGTGGTGATCTGTATCAAGACAAGTTAATTTTTGTTACATTTGACATCCAGGATTTGTTTAATGTCATACCCCATAATTTGGGACCTGAGTGGTTTGAAGAAGCACTTTGGATGAAATGTAGTATTGATATCGACACCACTCTAGTTCTGGTTGAGCTTATGGACATTGTACTCACACAATTTTTTGTTTTTGAAGAGGAGCTCTACAAGCAAATTAGTGGGTTAGCCATGGGGGACAGTTGTGCCCCCATGTGCGCCAATTTAGTGCTGTCTACATGGGAGGAGAAATATTTATTCCATTCAGAATATTCACAGTATTGGAGCCACTATAGACGATATTTGGATGACATTTGTATTTTTTGGATGGGACCTGAATTAATGTTACAGAAGTTCATCATATATGTGAACAACACTACAGACATTTTGAAGTTCACCCATGTCATATCCCATGAGAGAATACAATATCTAGATGTGTTGATAGAAAAGGTGCCGGGGATTAAAAATTTCAAATCCAAAGTTTATAGGAAGGAAACATTTTCAAATTCATATTTATTCTTCACTAGTGCCCACCCCTATAGTCAAAAGAAGGGAATTGTGAAAGGGCAGTTTATTCATTGCAGAATGACTTCATGTGATGAAGACTATTTGGTGGAAAGTAATACATTTATTTTATTTATTTAACATTTGTTGACCGGGAATGTCCGACTAGGTTCCACAGAGCCTGTTTTCAGCGGAGGCACGAGGAGAAATGCTCCATATGCATGTCTTTGGAATACAAGTTCTAAACCTTTCCCAACGACTGAAGAGAATGTTTTTGGATAGGAATTACCCCCTGGCCTTAGTTGAAGAAATTGAGAAACAAGTTCAGAATGAGAGGGGCGGTAGATTTAGTCCTATTTTAGGGTTATCTGAGATGGTAGGTGCTCAGGCTAATGATGTAAACCCCGAACCAAAATGGAACAATAACTTTGTTTTGAACTTCAGTAGTAAGGTTTACCAAATTAGGGACGTAGTATCAAAGAATTGGGAAAGGTTTAGAAAGTATTCTGATTTAGAGCAGTTATTCAAGGACCCTTTGAAATTTACATATAGGAAGGGCAGGAACATAAGACATGTTGGAAAATCATAAAACCAAACAGGGCAAACACAAGAAAGGAACATATAAGTGTGGTTCCTGTACACAGTGCCCACATGTCCTATATGGGAGTAAGGTGAACTTAAGAGGTAAGAACAAATGCATTGAGACCAACACTTGCAACTGTGATACTGTGGGGGGTGGTATATGTCGCTATTTGTAATTGTGGGTGTTTTTATATAGGTAAGACCAAAAGGAAATTTAAAAGGTGAATTTATGAACACCTTAATGGCATTAGGAAACAAGATCTTAATAATGCCCTTTACAAACACAGTATGCAGTGTAAGGAAGCACGTTTTGTTTTTTGTTATAGAAAAAGTGGACATTGATCCACGTGGAGGGCCTTGGGAGATGACCATTGAGTTCAGAGAATAATTTTGGCAACTAAAACTAGAGGCCAACCGATTACCAGGACTCTATGAACATGTATCTTTGGCCCCTGTCCTTAAACTTAGGATGTTAAGTTGTCTATCTCGCCTTCATTCTTGTTGGATGGGTTCGGAGCCGACCTCGGCTCCGACTCGGCCACTCTAAAAGCTCGAGAGTTGGTTCCACCGGCTCGAGGCTCCCCTTATATCCCACAATGCTAGGCGAGAGTAACCTCCGATCTCGTTTGCCGCTACAGCGATCGAGATGTTGGTTTTCTACCGGTTTGTTGGTAAGTGTATTTTCTGTGAAATTAGAATACTTAAACCCCTATATTTTTAAGTTTAATTACTTTTCCCTTAGTTTAGTGGATTTCTACCCCTGTTTTTCGGAAAATCCCGTTTTTTTCCCACAAGAACTTTAAAGTTCTCTCTCGGGCCTTCTGGCCTTTCCCCATTCCCTAGTGGTGTGTGTGTGTTGCTCTTAATTAAAACTTTAGTTAATTGTTTTATTTTTGAGTTTTTAAATAAGATTAGTGTAATCAGTGTGTCTGACTGAGTGTGTGGGTTACACTTTCTTGTCTAGGATGTCTAAAGACACAAAGGTCTCAGGCTTCAAGAAATGTGATGCGTGCTGTCAGAAAATGTCTCTGACAGACGGTCACACTTCTTGTGTCTACTGCCTGGGGCCTTTGCACCTGCAGGACTCCTGTGCTGTATGCCACGGCTTCAGCCCCAGGGTCCTGCAGGAAAGAAAGAATAAGTTGATCCTAAGGGGTCTACTTAAACCTGAGGATTCCCTTTCTGTCTCTGGGAAGCCCTCCAAGGCTTCTAGGTCCTCGGCTCCAGCTACTGAGCCGAGACCTAAAGCTACAAAACCTATGTCTGCATCGGCTCCGGCTGGAGCCGATGAGTCTACAGCTTCTGTGGTTCCCTCGGCTCCGGCTGGAGCCGAGGTAGTAGAAATTCCCTTGTCGGCTCCGACCAGACCTTCGGAGCCGACATCTAGGAAGAGATCTAGGTCACCATCCCTTGGCTCCGTTCATTCGGCTCCAGCATCTCCTCTGCTGTCTGAACGGAGCCATAAATCTCACTCCTCTAGGTCATCGAGGCTGTCGGATCATGACCTTCAGAGGGTAGTGAGTCGACTTCTTAAGTCCGAGGCACTGGCCCATATGCTTCAGAGCCCGACAAATCAGTCGATGCCTGCCCCTGTCCATCAATATGTTCCTCCTCCGACTCCGTTGAGCTCGGGCGGCGTTCGGAACCGAGACTGTGGTAGCGTCGGAGCCGATATAGATGTCTTCGGCTCCGTCGTCGGCTCCGATTTCTTCTTTCGAAGAATCTCGGCGCCGGACTTCCCTCGTCGGCTCCGAGGGGTGAGTGGCATCGGACCCTTGTCCGACCCGCTCTTCCTCTCGGAGCTGGCGCTGGTGAGTTCGGCTCCGACATCGCCTCGAGCCATCACTGTCGGTGCCGAGGAGGTTCTCAGCTTCGGAGCGGGGACCTCTGGCTTTGCCTGACAGGGGTGCGTTCGAGGTCATGCGGAGTGTGTTAGAGCCTGGCTCTACTCCACAGTCGGCTCCGTCCGCCCCTCCCTCTCGGTGCCTCAGGTCAAGTCGACTCACTCCCTCATCCCGGACCGCAGAGAGCCAGCTCCTCAGGAACCCCTGTGGGATTTCATCCTCTTCGAGGCCTCTCCTGATTTGGCAGAAGAGCCCCTCGGAAGAGGAAGTGTAAGAGGAAACACATTGACTCACCTGAGTCCATCACATCTGACACAGATTTAGATGATTCCGAGGGTTCCCCGTTCCCCTTCTGAAGATGTCTCTTTGCAGACATTCTCGAAATCCTCAAACAGAGGGGAAATTGGCCAGCCCTTAACCCTTCGGAGGATGAATCTGTGTACCTTGAGGCGTTGGCTCTCGTCCTTCCACCTCCTGGGTGTCTCCCCCCTTTGACCCCTCATGCAGGTGGTAGCTAAAAGGCATGGACGGCTCCTGATTCAGTGGACCCCACTCCCAGGAGACCCTCAAAATTCATAACGGCACCAGCAGACAAACAGTTCTTGACAAAAGGAGTCTCTGTGGATGCTATGGTGGTAGCTGCTGCCACTAAGAAGGAACTAGCTGATCCTTCAGTACCTGTCCATCCACCTAACAAGGAATCTAGGTCCATGGACAGGTAATGGAAGCGGATGTTCTCGTCAGCGACATTTGCTATGCGTAAGCTGAACTACCTGTGCCATTTTACTCGTCTTCAAAGGGACTTGATTAAAGAAGCGGTGACATGTTGAAGGACCCTACAGCTGTGGGTTTTCAAGATAAGATGAACACTCAGCTGGCTACCCTTAACTCCATAGCCAACTCCTCCATGCGCCTCCTTTCTTATGTGGCTGATGGAGCGAGTAGGCCGCAGGGACGGGTGTGGCCTTACGTAGGCATGCCTGGATGCGGCTATGCAATTTTGTGGACCCTTCAAGGCGTCTTTCACTAATTCCCGTTTGATGGATCATCTCTCTTTGGTCCTCAAGTGAAAGAAACCTTGACTAGGTGCGAGACTGATGGCAAGACTCTTTCTGCCGTGAGGAGTCCGTTTTCTACTCCTTCTAGGCCTTACCCCAAAGGCCAGAAAAGTGGGAAAATGTGGTTCCGTAAACAATCTCAAGGGACTTCGCCTGGCGACAAAGTCGTTCCCGCCAGAGGCAGGCGGGAATAACAATGGTAGACGCCGCCTCGAGGCAGGGGCTCCAGAACCAGGGCAATCGAGAAGCTTTCTCTGATAAGCCCTTTCAGCATCCCTGAGGTGTTGCCCGACTGCCCACCTTCGGAGGCAGTCGGGGGAAGATTGTCACTGTACCCAGAAGCCTGGCTATCCCTGACTCAAGACAAATGGGTACAGTCCGTCATTTTCGAAGGCTATTCTATCCCCTTTCTTCGCATTCCAAACCAATCAAAAAAATCCCTTCCAGATGTTCCACCCGCTCAAAGGGATCTAGCGGTTTTGGAAATTTCAAAACTGCTTGCAAAAAGAGCAATTCAACCAGTTCCAGCAGACCAGCAAGGATCCGGAATCTACTCAAGGTTCTTTTAGTTCCAAAGAAAACAGGGGACTGGAGACCAATTTTGGATCTCAGTATCTTGAACAGATCAGTCAAGAAAACAAGATTTCGGATGGTCACGCTGCAGTCCATCCTTCCCCTATTGGGAAAAGGAAACTGGATGTGCTCTATAGACCTTCAGGATGCGTACTATCACATAAAAATGAACAGACGCTCCAGAAGATTCCTCCGCTTCAGGCTGGGAACCAGTCATTTTCAATTCAGGGCCCTGCCCTTTGGTCTCACCACTGCCCCCCGTGTGTTTACCAAATGCATGGCAGTGGTAGCTTCTCACCTGAGACGACAAGGATTCCAGGTGTTTCCATATTTGGACGACTGGCTCCTCACAGCTCCCACCAAGCATCTCCTTCTGATGGCCAGGGATTACACTTTTCGCATTTGTCAAAAGTTAGGCATTTCAATAAATTGCGAAAAGTCTGTTTTGTCGCCTTGTCGTACTATTACCTTCATAGGCGCAAATCTAGACACAGTAGACATGTCTGCGAGACTAACAGATCAGAGAATAACAGACATACACAGACTGGTCTCACTCCTTTTCAACAACAACAGAATCAAAGCCAGGTTAGTCCTGAAAGTGTTGGGAATTATGGCGGCTGCCATACCTCTGCTTCCATTAGCCAGATTTCACATGCGAATCCTTCAATGGATGCTCTTTACACAATGGTCATACCAGCAACTTCCAATGTCCCACACCATTATGATCACGCAGGCGTGCAGAAATCATCTCATGTGGTGGATGTCTTCCCCTCAGCTCTTGTTGGGAAGACCCTTTGTTCCTCCCCCTCCGGTTGCTACTCTCACAACGGACGCCTCCCTGATCGGGTGGGGGGGGGCATTATCAGGGCAGGATGGTCCAAGGCACATGGCAACCAGACGAATGCCACTTGCACATAAATGTTCTGGAGATGAGAGCAGTGCTTTTAGCATTGCAAGCCCTTCAAGACTCTCTTCCCTTGGGAACGATTGCAATCCAGACAGACAATATGTCTGTAGTGTGGTACATCAACAAACAAGGCGGAACCAGGTCCTACCCCCTGTGTCGAGAAGCACTCAGATTGTGGCAATGGGCGATTTCTTCTCAGCGGTTTCTGATAGCAACGCACATCCCCGGGAAGTCCAATCAAATCGTGGACAAATTGAGCAGAGCTATCCTCATGCCTCACGAGTGGTCTCTGAAAGACTCTGTTGTGAGAGAGATTTTTCTCAAGTGGGGTCAGCCTTGCTGCGATCTTTTTGCTACTCCCCAAAACAGCAAGTGCAGAGATTATTTCACTCTATTCCCTTTACCAGGCCAACCCAGCAGAGGCGCTCTAGTCCAAGTTTGGCCCGGGGACTTCTGTATGCATTTCCTCCCTTCCCACTAATCTCTCAAGTGATACAGAAAGCTATCGCTCAGAAGGCCTCGTTGATCCTCATTGCTCCTTACTGGCCTCGACAGGTGTGGTTCCCCTTTCTACATCAATTTCTATTGGAGAGACCTTGGCATCTGGACCTAGTTCCAGATCTTTTGATCCATCAGTCGGGTCAGTTTCATCGCTCCCTCCCCTCTCTGAACCTCACTGCTTGGTCCAGTTCCAACCTTAGCCAGGCTTCCTCAATTATCTCACTCTGTTCGAGATATTTTGATAGCTTCCCATAAATCTTCCACTCGGAAGATTTATTTGAGTAAGTGGAAACGCTTCACATATTGGGCTCAAGGAAGGGACATAGATCCCTTCACTGCTTCCATCCAAATGGTCCTTGATTTTCTAGCTGAACTCTTCCATGCAGGTTCATCTCCTTCTACTCTTAAAGTTCAATTGGCAGCTATTTCTAACTTTCATGTGGGTATTTCTGAGTCTGCCTTAATGTCCCACAAGCTTTGCAAAGCCTTTTTGAAGGGAGTTTTTCTTCTCAGACCTCCTATAAGAAATCCTCCTTCTCCTTGGGACCTAAATTTAGTTCTTACTTCTTTGATTCTCCCCTTTCGAACCTGCAGCCTCCTGTTCTTTAAAATTGCTATCATGGAAGACTCTCTTTCTGGTAGCTATTACTTCAGCTAGAAGAGTTTCAGAACTTCATGCACTCAGCTGTCGACCTCCTTATCTATTGTTCCATAAGGACAGGGTATCCTTACGAACCAACCCGTCCTTTTTGCCTAAGGTAGTCTCGGCGTCTAACCTAAATCAAAGCATTGACCTCCCTGTCTTTTTTCCAGAATATTCCAATAGGGCTGAACAAAATTACACTGGCTAGATGTTCATCGTCAGTTGAGGTACTATTTGGATAGAACAAAACAATTCAGAAAATCTGACCAGCTGTTTGTCTCCTATGCAGAAGGCAGAAAGGGACTTTCAGTTTCAAGGTATCATTATCTAGATGGCTAACATCTCTGATTTCCCTTGTTTATGAAATTAGACACCAAAAGTTGCCTAATAAACCTAAGGCCCATTCCACCAGAGCCTTGGCTACTTCTTTAGCCTTCCAAGACAGACTGCCTATTGACACCATTTGTGCAGCGGCTACTTGGGCTACTCCTCACACTTTCATTTCTCATTATAAGTTGGATTTAGCTTCTAGGCATAGAGCTAACTTTGGTTCCACTGTTCTCAGGAGTCTGTTCCGTTAGGCCACCGGGATAAGGTGCTAGGGGCGGTCCCATCCAGCAAGAATGAAGGCGAGATAGACAACTTAACATATAGAAGTTATGTTCTTACCATAACGTTCCATGTTAGTTGTCTTCTTCGCCTTCTTCTTCGCCCACCCTCCTTCCCCTGGCCTGGACAGACCTAGAGGAGTTGTGATTGTGACCTCTCTTTCTACCACCTCTTTACTTAGGCATATGCTGCTTTGCATATTTCCTGAATCAGGATGTAGGTCACCCTTCTTCTCCCTGTTGTTAGAGGTGGACTCTGTTTATAGTTTCTGTTACTATTATAAGCTGGGGTTAGCTTACAAACGAGATCTGAGGTAACTCTCGCCTAGCATTGTGGGATATAAGGGGAGCCTCGAGCCGGTGGAACCAACTCTCGAGCTTTTAGAGTGGCAGTCGGGCCGAGGTCGGCTCCGAACCCATCCAGCAAGAAGAAGGCAAGAAGAAGACAACTAACATGGAACGTTATGGTAAGAACATAACTTCTATTTTGCCAAATTATAGCCAGGACTCTATTCATATAAATAGTTAATTTTTTATCAGTTTTAATCAATTACATATGTTAATGAATTTAATATTGTATGTGAATATTTTTACACAAATGTTTTACACAAATACCAAACGAAAACCGTCCTTGAACCAAATAAGGAATCAGATACAAAAACCAGAGAATACAAGAAAAAGAAAAATAATCTGGTTCCACACAGCAGTGAAAATTAATGTCCTTTATTGTAGTAGGTAAGCGCTTTCTCGGAATAACATCCGCTTCATCAGACCAACAAAGATAGAATAGCAGTTACATTTTTAAACACTAAAACATCCAATCAAAAATCAGATAAAATGTGCATCATAGTTAAAAGCCATGTGATAAAATACATCTGTAGAATATATAGATCGTGAATAAATTGAATAAAACAGACTAAATGAACAATATGTACTTAAAACTGGTAACAAATACAATAGTCAAAAATAATAAAAGGTGGACTATTGAAACATATATGATAAAATATTAAAAGAGAGATCAATGCTTTAATGGCCGTGCTTTAAGGAGGGGTTTCAGGGAAACTCTGTTGTTTAAACCAGGAGGTTTATCAGCTTGTTTTACACAAATATTTTATACAAATTATTTATTTACTTAATTTTGTCTTTGTTTTGTATAGACTTTGTTTATATATGTAATGTGGCTGTCTAACCAATAGATAGTGCTATTGTTGTCTCTTTAAGAAAAGCAGGAGAGTTAAACAATCTTATAACTATTAAATATAGGTTTAAAAATGTGACTGTTATTTTACTATGTTATTAATGAGTTGATATGGGGTGTTTTTAACTAGTTTATTAAGGTGTACATATAGTATTTATTGTATTTTGTAGGATGTTTGCAGTAACACTTCAAAGTTATACACACATTTTTTCATTTAGTCAACTTTGGTTGCTTGGATTTTGATTAGTTAATTAACTAATTGGGTTAATGACTCTATAAGTAAATGAAATGTGGTTTGACTGTATTTCTGATGAAGTCCTGTTTGCAACAGGACGAAAACACTGGTTTATGTTTTGGTGCGTTAAAACATATTAAATTTGCTACCTTTTCACTTTTGGAGCCGTGGTTTCTGCATTCCAGGAAGTGCTTTGTTTGTTTGTTTTTTTTAGTTAGTCTACTTTTTAAGCTTTCTGAGAAGTGCAGGTATTAAAAATGACCAGGATCAGCAAAAATTAGAAAATTCAGCAAAAACTACTTGCAGTTAGCACAGAAAGTCTCGCTCTCATTTCTGGTGCTGTACTAGTCTGCAGGACACCCAGACAGGATCTGCTGATTTAAAACCAGCTCAAACACGTGCAAACTTGTGTATTTATGCCAGAAAGCTGAAAGGGATAGAAATCAGCCCAAAATTAAAATTGCAATTTCAGAGCTGGAAACCACTCTTCTAGTGTTAGGCAGTACAGCAAGGTCTGGATAGCACTGAACACTGAAACTAAAGTCCTGAAACCAGCAAAGCCTGGAAACTGCACTATTCGTTAGAAAAGGCGGGAAATTAGCAAACAAGATATATATATATATATATATATATATATATATATATATATATATATATATATTTGTAGTTAAATCAGGCTAAACAATGCAGTTATACAGTAAATAAACACAGAAAGGCTAATGCACTTGAGTGTATAGCCCAGAACAGTAAACTCAATTAAAACTTTGCAAAATTAGAAATTTGAAAATTTAAACTTTTTAAATAAAGCAAGGCAAGTGCACAACTGGAAAATGACTTACAGGCAGAAATACAGTGAAATAAGTAGCTAGTCTATTTTTTAAGCTTTCTGAGAAGTTCAGGTAATAAAAATGACCAAAGTCTGCAAAAATTAGAAAATTCAGCAAAAAATACTTACAGTTCGCACAAAAAGTCTTCCTTTTTCTGGTGCTGTAGTAGTCTGCAGGACAACCCTATGCAGGATCTGCTGATCTAAAACAAGCTCAAACACATGCAAACACGCATACTTATGCCAGAAAGCTGAAAGGGATAAAAATCAGCCCAAATTGCAATTTCAGAGCTAGAAACCATTCATCTAGTGTTAGATAGGCAGTACAGTGCTACCACTCTCACTGGTAAGCAGTAGGACCTCCCTCTACCATGGCAAGGTCTGGATAGCTCTGAGCACTGAAACTAAAGTCTTGAAACCAGCAAGGCCTGCAAACTGGACTATTCTAGTTAGAAAAGGTGGGAAGTGTGTGTGTGTGTGTGTGTGTGTGTGTGTGTGTGTGTGTGTGTGTGTGTGTGTGTGTGCATATATATATATATATGTATCTATGTCTATATACATTATTCAATTAACTGGATTCGAGCATGAGCTCAACAAGAGTAAGCTCCGCTCACATACCATGTAACTATATGTGTGTGTGTACATGCATGCTTGTGTATGTATATGTATTTATGTACACACACATTCTCATGCAGTAATTCACTTCCAACTTTTAATAAGTGTGTGTTAAAACAATGGTCTTTTGGTGCAATCAGCAAAGATCAAGAAGTTAAGTACAGATGATCAACCATACCAGAGGTGTAGAGAGAAGAAGCCCTGCCTTTGGCTCAGCAACATGAATTATAGTAGCAGCTTGGGCAATTGATAGTGTGCATGAAGAGAATGGGCACATCTGTCCAATGGGGTGAGGGGAGGAGGAAGGAGACGCACATTAAAAGCCGTATGCACACATGTTAATTTCTGTGATAGAGACCAGAGAAATATCCATGTGCTGTTTCCAGTGGGTAATTGGGGCAGGCATGAAACCATTAGAAATTTGCAGAAGTCTGTGGCAGTGCAGCTTTGATGTCCATTGTACAGCCTACCTACATTTTCCACTCTTGTGGGCACAAGGGGGATAAGTCATTATAATGAAAAAATGTATACTGAACTACCTCAGAGGGCTGCCTAAAATGATGGTCTTCTCCTGGCCAGCTCTTGTCCTGGGCACGAAGAAAAAATAGGCCAGTTAAGTTGTAGGGAATGATGACTGATGTATAATAGAGCACATTTTCTCATGGGTAATTACCACACTGTGGTTGAGTACTGACCTAGAAAGGAATGAAAGCCAAAACCTTAATTATTTCAGTAAAATCTGCATATATTTCTTATATGTCTTACATTATAAAATTGTCATAGCTATGCTGATTTTAAGAATCTGTATATGTGGAAGGTTCCCTTTGAACTAGCTTTAGGATTGTGGAAGCTATTTGTAATTATGTTACACAACTGTGTAGGGCTAGTACAAAATAGTAAACATATGCAAGAGCCCTGTGCAAGTCGCAAGAACCAAGCAAATATGAAAAACTTTCTGTATGTACTTGGAATAGGCCAAATACAGAGTATTGATGCAAATGAGTTCCTGATCTGCCTGAAAAGCTGACACATCACTCAGCAAACATGGCTGAGGATCATTGGCATGTTGGTTATAGAAAATCCCAACAGCTTGAAAATAATACTGAATTACCAACTTAATGTTTAGAAAATAATAAAGACTCTGCGTTAGTCTAACTTTTAGTATACTTTTAGTTAGATTTTTCTAAACATTATTCAGGATATTAACATCTAAGCAGAGCTATGGATTTCTGCTGCTATCAGACTGGCATCTTGGCCATGTCCCCCGCACAGTCGTTTTATTGTTCATGCTCATGAAAAGCTGGGATCCAGTGATTCCAAATTAACCTTATCTAAATGGCAGTCTGAATCTATAAAGGTTTGCTATTAAAAGTGTATTATGTTCTTAACCTGTTAAACCTACTTCACATTCAGTTAACTTTGCATTCAACTGAGAAGTTTTTTCTTTTGAAGCCTTTTTTTTAGAACTATATCAGTAAATAAAATTTTGGCAGCTGTTACATGGAATTTTGTGGTTATAAGTTGGACATGAGTTCCATGTATAGGTCTGATTTCAGGATTATAGTTATCTGTGGGATACTTTCACACTTCTTCCCAGGAGAATGAGCTTAGAACTGTGTTGTGTTGGTTGATGAGGACACCTCGGGCATGAAAGTTATATACTTAAAGCAGCCAGATCTAACATTGTACTAAAAAAAAAAATTTCATTTACTAGTTGTTTACTGTTAGTTTTATACTTGTTATTACTTCTTTTGTAACACCTTCTGAAACCATGTAATACTCATTGGAGCTTTTCTCCCCGGGTCTATACTGAAAATGGACATATATCCAGATAGACTAGCCCGGTCAACAAATGTAAAATAAAAGTAAATGTCCATTCTATATGATATATTATTTGATGTCTACCTGCTGCCAAGATAAATCCTGGATGAAGATTGTAAAAGTAGTTGTGCATATGTTGTATAAAGCATCAGTTTAGTTGTTCGCTTTGCAAGCGACAAGCAAAAAGCATTGTGGGATTTGAGGAGGAGTTGGTTTAGGAATGTCTTGGTGCCAAGCCTGATTGAACCTGTGGCAAAGTCCTGCAGGTTTAAGAGTAAGGACACAGTTCACCCAAATAAATACCTATGGCAAGTACATAACTTTCATTTTTTTTTTTTTAAAAGACAATCTGTGTATGAACAAACTAATGGTACAAAGAGTATCAAAACTGTTGCTTTGTGCTAACCACATTCCATTTTCAACTGTATCAGGCAACTTTGTAAATTAATCTGGTAGAATAGTGATATGAGAAATTGAGTTTACTACTTCCTCATCCTATTTTTTTTCCTTTTGTTTTGAATACTATTTAAATGCAGTGTAAGCTATGTTAAAGAAATTTATAGTTAATACATATTGTAACATTCCATTTATGTAGGTCTAAAAATGAGTTATGGTAACTGAAATAACTTTTATATACCTCACAAGTTACTTTGTTCAGGATTACAAAGCAAATTTCAAAAAGAAAAAAAAAAAAATTTCCCCTCCCATCTGTCTCAACATTTGGGCTATCTGCCTTGAGGTGAATCGGAGAAGGCAGACAATTCCAACTTCTTTAGTACTTTAGTTCCTCTCGCCCATAATTCTCTGAGTTGTACTATAGCTTCAGATCAACATTTCCAGCAGGCAATATCTCCAACACTCTGGTTATTTATTCTTTCAGCCAGATAAGTACTGCTTTCTTGGTTTACACAGTTCTTTCAGCTATTTTGTCCTGCTTTTAACCTCTTTTTATATATCTATCTACATGTGTGTGTTTCTGTTTACTTGAACACCATGTATGTATGTATGTATGTATATATAAAATAAATATATATATGCCACAGAAACTGAAGGAGAACTAAGCGAAGAAAATAAATCTATTGCACTTAAAAAAAAAAACTTCCAAGGCATATGGACAATGCAACACATGAACTGGTGTTTTTTAGTGCTTTTATTCCTTAAATATCCTGGAACTTCATCAGAAAACAAGAAATGTACAAGAGTGCAGAGTTAAATAATGAACAAAGGGTAATAAAAATGTAATAAAATAGAAACTTAACACCCAACTTGGGTTACAGTAACCAATCCTAAATCAAGAGATAGTATGACTAATGCATATTCAATAAGTCTGTTGCGCAGAGGAACCCACTGGTTTCAAGGTGAGGCTGTACAAACTACATGTTATTTCAACAAAGATTATGTCTATGACCTGTATGAATGCCAACAACTGTACATAAAAAAAATACAGAAAATGGAAACAGTCTTGCCATCGCAAGACACACTTTAATTTCAAATTGTCATTAAGTCCTGGTGCATAGCCTGCTCCCATTCGTAGTTGCCATTTCAGCTCTTTCATTTCTAATAAGGTGCCATAGTCTACTAAAAATAATTCAACCCGCTCCAAGATAATAAAACTGAATTTAGAAAAATTAGTGAATGGATAAAGCATGTCCTGTGAAAACATTTCTGCAGTCTAATAGCACCATAATGTTCTTTCACCCGGTCAGACAATTTACTTCCAGTTTTTCCAATGTAAACGTAATGGCAAGTCTTACATACAGCCACGTACACTGCGTTCTTACTGTTAGAGTCATAGTGTAAGGGAAAGAACACAATAAAACCATTATGTCTGAAAGTTGAACACCATGGGTAAGAATAGGTTGGAATTTGACATGTCTAGAAAGTAGGACCTCATGGAATGATGCCTCCAGTAGTAGTTCAGGGTATTTCCTTTCTCTGAGTAAGTGGCCCAGAAATTGGCTTTCTTTTACAAATACATTTTCCTCACTAATAATACGTGACAGTCTGTTGAACTGGCCTCTCCAGAGGGGAGAGGGGCTATGACACAGAGGGAGAGGGGGATGGAGAGGATCTATGAGGAATACAGTCAGAACGGAACACAGGATGGAACAGAGGACGCCCATGGAGGAACAATGTACAATACAAATATTAACACAAAGTGACTCTCTACCTACTCTTTTTATGGACAATTTTATCCTTCCCACTATGTTGTCAGTATTTAACCTTTCAGATAGACCTCTTTCACAACATACCTTAGATGTGATAAATAGAGGGCTTACCTTCATCCCTGCACAAAGAGCTAAACCTAAAGACCTTTTGCTGGATTTCAGGCTGTACCTTAGAAAACTTAATTTAAAGCTTATGTTCTCAGATAAGGATGCAGATTCCCAATCTTTTTACAGATAAACTACTGCAGAAAAAGCCTATGTAATCCTCCTTTACATGAAACTTTACAAATGTTTCAAGTGGTCTCAGAGGGAATTCAGGAGAATGTTAAACACTGACTGTCATGCTAAATGGTATAATTTGAATCCAGTAGAAAGTTGAGCATTACAAGCATTAGAAAGGGACAAAAACGCTACGCATTATGCGTGCAGATAAAGGAACAGGGATAGTTGTAATGGAACAGTTGGAATATACCTCTATCTTAGAAGGAGATTTAAAAAGACAGCAACTACTACAACATGGTGGATCTAAAAGCAGCCACAAGGCAATTTAAACGTATTGACAAAACCTTGTAAGACTTGTTAAAAAAACAATTGCATAGATGATACGGAATTTTAATTCATGACAGTGCACCACCCTAACCTGGGACATTTCTTTGGTATTCCTAAAATGCATAAAGACACAGTACACCCACCTTTTAGACATAGTCTTCAATAAAAAAACTAAAACAGAAAAAAATATGGGAATATATTGACTCTCTCCTTAACCCGGTGGTACAAGATGCACTGTACTACCTCAGAGGCTCGTGGGCTTTTTTTTTTTTTTTTTTTTTACCTCTCTTATTCGAAAATCATCCTCTGCCTGAAGATACTATGTTAGTGACTTTGGATAATGAAGCCCTGTACATTAACATCCCGCATGAAGAAGGTGTCATGTATATGCAGTCTTATTTACAACACAGTTCTGCGTTCACTGACAGGAGAATCCAAACCATTTCTACCCTAGTTAAACTAGTTTTGGAGGGAAACCTTTTTTCATTTCAGTGGGAACATTTACCAGCAAAATAAAAGGAGTAGCAATGGGTGCGAAAATGGCTGCAGCATTTGCAAATCTCGTCTTAGCAGCATGGGAAGCTAATACTCTCATCCATTTACCAGGTTTCAGCAAAACAAGAATATACCAACGTTATATTGATAATGTTTTTTTTTTTGTTTGGCAGGGTTCAAAAATTAACTACAACGCTTTTTTGCCTCTTTACAGAAAGCATTCCTTTAACCTTTAAACTTGTAGATCATGGGTCATATATTCATTTCTTAGACATAGCAATCACACTAAATAAATCCACTTTAACCTGGTCATCTAATATTTACAAAAAGGAAACTTCTTGAAATAATTACCTTGACTACACCCTTTTTTCCAAAAAAAGAATATCGCAAGAGGCCAGTTCATCAGACTTCACGCATTATTAGTGAGGACAATGTATTTGTAAAAGAAAGCCAATTTCTGGGCCACTTACTAAGAGAAAAGAAATACCCTGAACTACTGGAGGCATCCTTCTATGAGGTCCTACTTTCTAGACATGTCAAATTCCAACCTATTCTTACCCATGGTTTTTACCCTGCACAAAGCTCAGGCAGGGAGCCCCGCTCCTCTACTCCTCCTGCACCCCAGAATGTTTATACAGACTATTACCAG
This sequence comes from Protopterus annectens, assembly GCF_019279795.1. NCBI lineage: Eukaryota > Metazoa > Chordata > Ceratodontiformes > Protopteridae > Protopterus > Protopterus annectens. Next base: position 224,307,365 of record NC_056726.1, read on the forward strand.
CAAGTAAATGTACTCCCAACATGGATCAAGATTTGGATACAGTTTTGAGTAATGCACAAGAAAATGAGGACATGTTCACTTCATTTCGTCTACCCATCTGTTTGGATTTACAAAGTATCAGAAACATTATTACAAATAACTGGGACATTATTTCTAAGACCCAAGGTATGTGTCCTATTCTACGCACAAAACCAATCTTCACGCATAAAAGAGCAAAATCCTTAAGACATTCTTTTGAAAACAGAGATAATCCTTTTTTTTATGCCTGACTGACCTGACAAATTTGCCTGCAGGTATGTGTACTTGTGGGAACTGTGTGGCTTGCCAGCACATTTTCACAAGACATTGTTAAACTTTTGATCACCGCAAGGTTGTAATTAACTTCAACAAACATTATGACTGTAACACCTCTTGGGTTGTTTATGCGGCTTCATGTAAAACATGCTTGAATTTTTACATAGGGAAAACCACACGAAAATGATCTGCTAGGATCAAAGAATACTGTGCCGCTATTAGAAATCATTATTATGAAAATGCTTTGTCTAACCATAGCCGCTCATGTAAAGATTTTGTCTCGTTTCAGTTCTTTATTTTGGAACAGATTAATTTAACAGTAGGAGATATGGACACGTTCCTAGAATTTAAGGAACTTAAATGACAACTTTTACTGGATGCAGACTCGTGCCCAGGTCTTAATGAAAACATAAATATCAAATGTGCTTTAAAGTGGTTACAGTAACTTGTTCTATATAACATTCAATCTGAAAAATAGTAAATACTTCAAGTATGTTTATTTTTTCATATTGGTATATTACCGAGAGGTACATTTCCACTTTTCAACTCCAAGTGGACACCTTAACATTACACACCTATCATAATGAGCTTCATTGTACGTAACACCTACCAAAACATTCTCAGACACCCTGCTACACCAATCATATTTGTTGCTCTGTAGTATATGACAGGCTTTGTACTCCTTATTTAACTTTTATTTTTATATTTATTTTTTATACTTTATTTTTTTGTTTTGTTGTATACTTCTTTGATATCACTACTTTTGAATCTGTTTGTTGAGTAATTCAACCACTGCCACTAGTTTTTGGGTAATTTGGATCACATAAGTTATGTGCTTCGCAAGTCAAAATTTATTTTCTTGTGCGATTCCCTACTGATCGCTACTGTGTAACAAACCTTTGCCACACATACATGCAGGCTCATATTTAGTTTAAGGATATAAGATGTGGAAGACTTTCATATTTATAATGTGCAAATGTTTTTTCTTTCTTTGATTAAACATGATAAATATTAGTTCGGTCCAGGAACATACTTTACTGGTCACCATGGATAGAATACTGAGTGAAATGTTTTACACATTATAAGTACTATTTTGATATTTAAAACACTGCACTTGATAGTTTAACCAGAAATGAGTACTACTTTTTCTGAATATTTAGCTTCTGTGCATAGACATATGGTATGAGGGGTTTCAAGCCTGGTCCTGTTTTGCGTTGCACTAGGAACATGCCACATTGACACGAAGCTGATACATTTTTATGTGGACATTTCCACTTCCCTTGTACGATACACAAGCGCAATTCTTATTCGTATTGCATATTCACATTGACCCAATGAAAAAAATAATCAGTATAAATATGACCCAATTATGTACACTGTCTTGCTGTATTGACCAGTCATAATCATTTCCTTATTTTATTGCCCTATCAAAATACTGTGTTAATAGATGTGGTAGAGATTTCGATGCCGACTCCATGGAATACTAATATATTTAAGTGTACTCTGTTTAGAGACCATCTAGTGCGAAAATTATGCATAATATTTATAAAATTAATTTCTTTACATGCCATGAACACTATTGTTTTGTCTCATTGCTTTAGGAATATTGTTTCTCTTTTTTTTGGATAGCATTGATTAGAGGGTTTGCTGACTAGACATTTCTCTGTGACATGCGGAGCTTGTCACTGCAGCTTTGGGTATAGATTTCTACCAAAAACAACTAAGCTTTTGTGTTTTGGCTCTGTTACTGTTGACTTTTATTTCGGCGGTCCTCTCTTATAATGGAAACGGTTCGGACCAAAAGTTTAAATGATTGACACTGTGTGTCTGTTTTCCAGGTTCCTGATTAGTACATATGTTTTGCATACACAGTAGATTTCCATAAATGTTAAACTACGTTGACAGAAGACTTATGGACAGGGTTATCAAGCATTTGCTATTGGTATGGCTTATTCATCCAGTGGCATCTTGCATTGGTTTTGTATATGGAAAATAATGACTTTCTGCTTTTGGCAATACAGGGGTCATCTATTTAGCACATTCATAGATAGACACTTTTATGGTTATAAATAAGGGGAGTTTTTTTCCTGTACTGTTTTTTCTAATGAATAACGTTATGTGCTTTTCTTGGATACATTACTCTGGCCTTCAGGTTCCTCCCACATTTATTTTGCCTGAGGAATTCACATTGCACTATAGAGCGAGGGCAAGCGACATTGATTAAATTTAAACTTTTTACAGTAATAATATAAGGGAACTGTGCAATAAGCGAATATTTGTGCATGAGCTCTGGTCCAGTGATAGAAGCTTCATTGTGACATAACCCAGTGGTACACACTTCCTGATCAGGTCGCCGTATAGAAATTTTGTGTGGCTTAATGTGTGACCAATTACAATAGTATTTCATTCACAGAGCATTAATTTGGAATTCAATAATAGTTAATGTAGTTGGAGGACAGCGTTTACTTTACATGGCTGTCGAAGGAGGTAAACCCACACCACATTTTGGAATACTTTCAGGGAAACAGCTATACGGGATAGAGCAGTGCTTCGTGATTGGCACCTGGATTGATGCCCATTCTTGTGACGTCTTTTCTTATATTTGAAACACCTTGTTACAATGCATTTGAGTGGCATTGAGTATCACTATTTATTGTTCCTTCTGATTAAATATGGCTGCCTGAGTTGCAGATTTCCCAAAATTACTACTACTTTTGATTATATTGATAGAAACCTGAGAAACTAACGTAACCCAAATGCTGTTCACTCGTACACCTTTCTATGCAGTGGCGTACTGTATAATACAATACGAACCATACTTTAATGGATGGTTAGACTTTGTTAGCATAGTAAATAGTGTCGGTTTTGTGCTTTATTTAATCAGTGCACTTTCCATCGTTGGTA